>NW_028297171.1:6681956-6981956 GCF_055798465.1 Pogonomyrmex barbatus | reverse complement strand
ATCGTATATCGTTGTCTTCCGCCGGCGTCATCATCGTCATCGTCGTTGCATCTTCTCGTCCTCGGGGAGCGTTCAACATCCACAACAGGATTCTTCGAGTGACGTCTCTCCGGGATAGCGCGAAGGAGTCGAAAAGGCACGCAAGAGGAGTTCGAGGGAGAGCACCGGAAACGATCGATCGTCGTCGATGTTCTGAGAGGAATCTTCCGGCGGAGTACCGCGGAGGAGACGTGCTATCAGCTGATAAGGGAGAGTGTCTCGTCTTGGGCCTCGCGCACTGAGATTCCGCCGCGGTCCCCGCGCTCGCCGCTGCGACACGTCGGCGAGGCGAGAAGCGGAAGGAGGATGCGGGAAAATTGGGATAATTGAAGCTGCGCTTCGCGTGGGGCAAGACCCAGTTCCAGCTCAGGAGGAGGCTTTGCATGTGTCCGCCGCCGTGAGCAGCAATAACGCGGGACAGTGGCGCCTCTCTACTGGACTGCCAGCTACGATAGCACTCACCGCAGGTGCGACCGAAGGCCGCATGTAAACCGAAAGTGTCAACGTTAAACAAATTCCCGTTTCTATTGACATAGCCGGTCGTTGAAACGCGATATTCAAAGGATGATTATAATCACTTGACGTACGATCCTCCATCGGTTGATATAAATCGTAGCTTAATTTACCTCTCAATCAAATTAATATCTAAAAGGAATGCGAGAAATTCGTAGGATACCTCGCATAATTGAAATATTTATTGTAGCAGCGCGATCTCATTATTTTTTTTATAAATATAGAAAGAGATTGATTTTATTAAGTGAAAAATATCAAATCCTCTCTTAGCATTCTCTTAGGTTTTTAAAACAGCGAGGTTTTGAAAGAAAATGAGCTGTTAGACTAGAATTATCATGAACGTCATCTATAGTTATCTATGTCGCATGACGACATATGCAAATATTTTACTTGCCTTGCCTTTTGCTCGATTTTTTTCAAGTAGTTATTTCAACAATTATTGCTTGTGATTATGCATTTTAAATGTTCAATACGAACGTTCATCTATCGACGCGAGGTCCTTATTGGGCTAAAAGATCGCGGATTTACGCGGATCAGAGATCACGTCCTTGTAATAGTCGCTTGTGTTACAATAAAAAAACGGAGAAATAGAAATGAATGAGTAAATAGGTAGGTATTACTCGATATTACCATTATTTCAGTTGATAAACGTAGATGCACATTTGCATGGCTTCTATGTAATTCCACTTTAGATGCCAGACCGATCGCGAATAAAAGGAAGCTCGTAAATAATCCTGTTCGATGTAAATTATTTGCACAATGTAGTACAGTTAGCAACTATTAAACGAACTTCCAGTGCTCCTCTATGTCTCTCTCTCTCTCTCTCCTCGTGATTTATTACGACGAAGAGTAAGCAAAAACAGTTCGAGTTTAGCGCGAACAATGCGTTACGCGGGAGCGCGAGATGTGTGAAATCGGAGAAATCATTGCGTTTGCTTCTAAATGCGGGGTGAAAAGGCCAGCTTTTGTCCCGGATGGACTTTGTTCCGGACGTGACGAATGTCTCGGCAGCTGCGATAGAACGCATTTATTCCGTCACGAACACTTTCGTCCGACGTGACGGAAATGAGCGAAACATAATGGAATAATCTGAGGATTCGCGGAATATCCTCACCTTTTTTTCTCTATTTCGCTCATTATCGTGTGCATACATATTGTTATTCTGGAAATATATTTCGGCGATAATGCGCCTGCACTGGCGAAATGCCAGCAGGAGCTCAGGACGATCGATTCCGCAATCTTGTGCTCCCCAAAATACGTAACGTAAGGATCCGAAACGAAAATCAAAGCAAAGCAGAAAGAAAATCAGTGCAGATGCTGTTTTACTAAAATGTAAATTGGAATCGCGAGATGATGTAAACGTTATAAATGACGATTGTTTAATTATTTTCTACAGAATTGTTACAGAAACAATGTCTTCTTTTAAAGATTTGCTGTGATTTTCAGTAAATTGAATTTCATGGCTTTAATTTTAATTAACATTTATTTTATTTGTGTTTCCTCAAAAATAATATCGCAAAAATTAAAAACTCTTCCAATTAAAATTTAAATATATTTAAAAATTTTGTAATATAATCGTTATTTCAACATACATAAAATATGTTAAAAACACGTATGTTCACCTTTTAAATTATTTTTTCGCGATTTATTTGAGATCTTACGAATAGCCATAAATGTTCTGTGAGCAGGACTTAGATATCGCTAAAAGAAGCCGAGGGAATTAATTTACAAGCAGCAATTGCTCTAGTAACGTGCGGAAAGAGCATGTTTCACGGAAGATAGGTATCTTTCTATGCTATTCTCGATGAAACACACGCATTGTAGTCTCTATCTGTGTGAGATAGAGTCGATTAACTCGCGGCTTGGTTAACTCATCCAGTTAATTTCCCGATCAGGATCGCGATGAGATTCGTCACGCTTCTGGTGACAGCTGATCGTGACGTTTGCCGTCTGTCGTCACGCCTCGGTATGTCTGATCTAATTCAGAATAGAATAAGGTCAGACGTCAACGCATCTTAATATACGCCTAATAAAACTATTTGTTTTTATAATTTTCGCATAGCGTTATATTTAAATTTCACGCGAAAGAAATAACGTCCGTTTATTTAATTTTTTATTTATTTAATTATTATTTCCGATAAAAATTTTTTATATTACAGCAAGGATATATATATATATATATATATATATGATCGTTTAATTTTTACAATCTGTTTTATGTCACTTTATTGTAAATGCTTTAAAAGCACTATAAAAACATATGAAAATACTTTTTCTAAAAAAGAAATTATTGTTATAATCAAAATTAACCAGATGTATCGATGATGCTACATACCTTTCGGATCAATACGCATCTGTTGGCGTTTTATCACGCGGCTAATGCAACATTAATTGCGCGATTTAAAACCCACACGCTCGCGCTGCAAATCGCTCGCTCCACAAAGCTTGGAAAATCGAGTTGTTGAAACCTCGACCTCCGCCGGTGAACCGCGAGGGAGCGGATTAATTTAATCGGCCTGATTAAATATCGGTGAGAAAGGCGCGTTTCAATTCAGTATCGCGTATATTCAGTGCATATCGCGCGTGGTATATCTCCACGTATTTTCTCGGCGACATGGTGCAAATTTCGTGGAACAGAAATTCAAAGCGGGATCACGCGAGGCACGTGCGGCCGCATTTCTCAGCACGGCGGAACAAGTCCTCCTGTCGCGGGTCCTCATTTTTCTACTCGTCAATACCCGGTGGCTCGTCTTATTTCAGACCTCGTGGTGGTGTCGGGTCGGAGCAACCGCCGAGCAGCGACAGCGATGACTATACCGCCGCCCATCAGCAAGCTCATGCGAGTGGTTATGGACAGAATCTGGACGGTTACACCGTGCCCAAAGTCCAGGTGTCGGGCCCACCTAATGTCGATGAATCCGCTTCCATCATCAATGGGTAAGTTGTATGAACCGCACAGATATTCGGAAAATTTACACGCGGCTGCTCCCATATTTTAGTTAAAAAAATTAAATTTATTAAAGAATCAGAAGGAAGAAGGACAATTTTTGAATATCGGTTTATTTAATTAATTTTAACTTAATGTTATTTAACTGTCATTTAAATGTTATTTAATGTTTATGGGAACGATCCACTCAAGAATAAAGGACTAAAGATATTATCATTAATGCAAGCGACGAATGCATTAAGTGGTTAGAGATCTTTTTTGCATGGATCTAAAATTAGATCTCAACTAGCTAGGCATTCAACAAATACTTCGCGTATTTATTGATGATATATATATTCATCCTTGCCGGACGAATGATTTTATGAATGAATTGCGTGTAGCGTAAACGAGACACAATGGTGTAGAGATCTAATCAATATTGAGCGATAGAGAACTTCAGAATAAATATCTGACAAGTCTTTTGAACTAACTTCTTACGCAATATCATTCAGTTTTCTATAGTGAGATATTTTAATGTCACTTTGTGTATTCAAAACGTATAACATGCTTCAATGCTAGATTAGATATATGATATTAAAAATAATATGAAATAATAAAAAATAGTTAATTTCGAAACATGTAATCACATTTTAGAAATGTATAATTATTAATTTAAAATTTTTGAAATCTATTACTGATTTTTATATTGCTAACATAACATTTTTTTTTATTTCATTAATAGAAATAGAAATTTATAATATTTATTTTTCTATTTAAAAGTTGTTATACTCCTAAATAATTAATTCGCAAGATTTGACTTGAGTAAAATGTATAATACTGAAAATTGAATAAATGATAGCTTGCTATCTTATTTGTATTTTACGAAGTAAACAAATTGCGTATGTATTTTAATAGCTCCTAGTATTTTATTATAATGTGTCGTAATTTGCAAGCAATTTACAAGTATAATTTAGATTAGCGAATATATGGATAGTATATCACGTCTGGCTGTTGTAATATAAACTAACAACAACTGTGTCGACAACTTTTCCTTCTTATACATAACTCATGCGTAATAACACACAGGCGTTCACCTCGAGTGGTCGGGTTTACAAGAAAAATGATAAATAAACAGTCGGCGCGTCGCGTCTGATAAGCATTGTGTTACTCCGCGGTTGTCAATAAAATCGTTGTCGGTTCTGTATTTGTATTGTATTACTTGGCATCTTCGTTGTTGTTTATAATAGAACTGTTCACTGTCTTATCGCGCATCACGTTGTACGCCTCGTCATTCCGGCGATTGGGATCGTCGAAGAATGGATGATTCACTATCGATTTTTCATCGGGTATAAAACATAAATTGATAAAAAAACCACGTCGAATTTTCGGCTTCATGATTTTGAATTGTTCGAGAGAGTAAAAGCGGAAAGAAGTGTCGCGATTGAGTGGTGAGAGATGACAAAATTTCATAACATATGACATCGTTTCGAGTTCAATGATTTATAGGTTTTTTAATAAAAAGAATTGCGGTATCGGGTCTCTCGGAGTTAGTTTTGTTTGCAAAAAACTACGAAATTATGTTGTACTGACTACATTAATGAAGAATTCTGTGATATACAAACAGGGACATATTCTATCTTTCTCAAAAAGGCGCACAGAATCGCATCGAAGTGGTGAGTAGATCGCAGTCTGTGAATAAGATTTATAATTCGAATTATGTGATGAAAATGTTATATATATATATATATATATATATATAATATATATTTTAAAAGATATGTAAAAGATTTTATATTAGATTTGATATTTATAAATCGAAATTAAGTAAAACATAATTTAGTTTAAAAACATATTGCAAATTTTCCTTTTAAAAATATGAAATCATTCGTTATTTATTTATTGACGTACTAACAATATTATTTTTTACCAGTGATATTATTTTATTGATACTGATAATCTCAAAACTTTGAACTTTGATTTAGAAACGAGCGTTGAATTGCAGATTATTTTGTTTATCGAAAAGATTGATAAAAATATATATATATATATATATATATATATAGAATCATTATTAATATATATATTATATAATATATATATTAATTAATTAATATATATTAATATATATTAATACATATTAATATTTTAATACATATTATTAATTGAATGATGTGATACATGTAATATATTTTGGATTTTATATAATTATTTTATTTTCTTTTCTATATAATTTTTATAATATCTGGCAAATAAGATAAAAAAAAGAGACTTTTAGAAACTTGCTTAATCTATGATTTATTGCATCCTTGGAAAATTATTAAGGAAAATTAACATTATTTTAAACAGATACAGAAAATTAATAGAATGTGCAATTTAGTGGATTTATATTTATATTATTTATGATTAATTTTATATAATATTTTTTCTTTTTCTGATGATTTATTTCTGTAAAAACCTTATCGGCTTACGCAACTATTGATAGTCGACCTGTTTGTGTCATCGATGATAGATGTAGCCACGCAACATTGAGATATCTTTTCGTAAGGGAGGATTAACAAAGAAAGGCAATTTAATACATCTCCCGGTAAACTTGATATTTCACGTATTTTTACGAGAAATTGAAAAAGGAGCTAAATAAATAGAGCCGTTAAACATTGACATGTCGATAATCTTACGAGAAAGATAAATATAGATTTTATATTAATAATCTTATTTAACGTGCAGCACAACAAAATTTTCACATAAAATTAATGTATTGTTTTAATCGATAATTTAATACATAAAAATTAAGTTAGAAATGATATAATTTTATAAAAGTAATATCGTTAGCTATCGAGAAAATTTAATTATCTAATAGTATTTCTTATCGGACATTTACAGGATATATATATAGCCTATTTATCTTGTTCCATCCTCTCCTTGTTATCAAGGATTCTGTTTCAAAGTTCGTCAATATAAATTGACAACTTGATAAATGCGCGAAGACAAGGCAGCAATTTACCGTAATGGCAGCGGATGGATAGCGTCGGCTGATTCGATCGAAAGAGCGCCGCATAATGTGTGCATTAAAAATCACCCCAACAATCAGTTTTAATCTCACAAACTGCAAGATTATGCGCTGCATAAATGCAATCTGTATATAGCGAATAGGCGTGATGAGCAATTACGAGCTGATCGATATTTCACAGCTTGTAAGCAAAAGTCCCGCGATCGCCTATGTATTTTTAGAGCAACTTTTTTTTCTCCATCGCTCAAGGGCGAGATCCGAAAATAAATTGTTAAAGAATTCCTGCATACATTTTCTTAGGCTTATTTGTACAGTTCTGATATATGGAATGTGTGTACTTCAATGATTCTCTTCGATCCCTTGACAAACTTAACAAGCGTATACTATTTGCGCTCACATTTATTATGGCGTTTCTGCCTAAAAAAACTTAAAAAAAAATACGCAAGGAAGACATAGTGAAGACAGATATAAAGGAAATTATTTTCTTGGCGATGTAATTTTAGTCTTGTTTAAATATAATTTACCTACTATTTTTTGTATGGATAATGCAAAGAAATTGCCAGATCGAGTCGTGTCAGAAATGGGAAATCGGGTCATATCGATTATTTTATTATCATTAAATTGAAAAGGAAGAAACAGAATAGTTATATGATAAATACATTAAATATTTACCGGTGGCAAGGCTAATTGGCCTTGATGTTTGTTTTGTTAACGCGCGGCCTTCCACAGAAGGCCGTCGCGCAAAATAAGTATTGTCATTTGCGTAGAAAGACTTCAGCGAGCAGGTAATGGCACAAGCATGTCTTTGTATTATCCATCGAAATGCGATTAGTTTCTTCGAACAATTAGCAACTGTCGGCGCAACTCGCGCGCTTAATTAACTTCCCCGATTAACGATTGCAAATGTATCGGCTATTTATCTAAGCACGTATTTCGCGCGGTTCATTAAGTTTCGATCAAAGTGATAGAGAATGAGAGTTTTATCTGTTAATTGTTTCATCTGTTTTACATACAAGAAGTAATTTCTTTAATGATACTTAAATTCGTATATGTTTCGTGTTGTGTTTTGAATACTTTATTAATTTAAATGTAATTTGCTCGTTACTTTTCGAATTGACAGAATTAGGAATTCTCAGTTCGAATGATTTAGATAATGACAAATTATGATACATCGATCAATTACGGACGTTAATAGCGTATATTTTATTTGAGATTTTAAACGTTGCCGGCAATATTACAAATTTTGATTTTATATTTTATAATAATTAGAAGTCTCTCTTTAAATCATAGCACGAATCATCATTTTATTCCTTTCGCGTTATTCTTGTATATAACAATACTATAGTAAAGTGCGTGTTGTGTACAACTAACATCGGGAATATTGTGCAATTATCCTGTTCTGATGATTAGAAGGCGTGAACAATTGTCGGTTGATTTTCGTGAATGTTGTGCAATGAACGAATTTAAGAAGGCGACCTGGAAATTTTAACGTGATCAGAATTTCACCGCTGCGCGTTATATTGGTGAATAACAATATTTTTTATCTTATTAACCCTTTTGTTACGACAGTTCCGACCGAAAGTAATGCAATACAATAAGTCATACAATGGGTCTACAATCTGTAGGAGTAATCGGACCACTCAATCATGCGATAAAACTATATGGCATATTTTTAAATTATAATAATTGTTATTATCATTATATGTATGTAAATGTATGTGTGTGTGTGTGTGTGTGTGTGTGTGTGTGTGTGTGTGTGTGTGTGTGTGTGTGTGTGTGTGTGTGTGTGTGTGTGTGTAATATTTGTATAACTATATATAAATATATATAATTAAATTAAAAGCATAAGAGAGAGAAAAAAAGATAAATGTAATATATTGTAGAGAAATGTTACTTTGAGATAGAAAGAGATGGGTTTGACAAGAGAATATTACAAATTTAATTTTGGATTGCTCTCCTTGCTTTGTAAAATAAAATAAATAACTTTTATACAACGTAATAGAAAAATTTTTAATTTGAAAATATGAAAGCAAAATTACATAATTTGAAATAAAGACATTTAATACAATAATATTATTATTATAACTGTTTCATTATGTATGCAAATATTATGAAGTGTTCTATAACAGTCATATGATATTTTAATCAGATTTATAGCGGTTTATCATTCGTTTCTCGCAATCAGCTGAGTACATTCTCAATTGAGTTTTAATCAAGATATAATTATTGAACCATCTGTGTCTCAAAATATAAAATTTTATTCTGAATTCCTCACCTGATACGCTTTTCAATATGACATTTAATGTAACGATCATAATACAGATCCTGAGAGATAATTGATATTTATTATTTCAAGAATTAGCACTGATAGTCATACGAGAAGTAATATATAATGCAACGAAAATTTTAAAGATACATTAGATTACACAAGCAATATACGATTGATCATATGACGTTCAAATAAATAATAAAAAAACAGGAAAAAATATTTTAAATAAAATTGATATAGTTGAAGTTTTGTTCTTTTTTTTTAAGAACTTGTGAAATCATTAATTTTATTTTATTATAAATCTGAAAATTATATTAAAAATTATATTAAATTATATAAAAGTATCTTTTTAGCTTCCGATATTGTATATAAAATTATATGTATATGAATAAATTTGTATTTTTATCAGTAATGTTAGATATCGATAATTAGTAATATCATTTTATGATGCGAATAATTTACGATATCTCTTGAATAAATATCATGCGTAATTTGCAAGATTATTTTTACATAGTGTCGCACGTATATTTTAATAGCAGAAAACGCAAATTTTGTAACCTTTTGAGAATTAAAATTTCTTTGTTTATGGCGCATAGATAACCGTGAGCATGCGTAATTTATGGTAGGCAGGTAGATAACGGGTATTTTTTACTTGTAATCCGAGAGACATCAGGAAACAAGTGTGAGAATTAGCTATACTAATGTCAATCGCAAGATCATTAGAGCATCAGATATATCTATCTTCTTTGTAGAGTTCCATTATTCATACCAGGTGAATTAATGACTTTTAGCAAGATACACTTTTGATATTTTAATTTTTGAACATTTATAGCTTTATTATTCATACAAAAATTCTATTGAAATACATTATGTTGTTAATATTTTGAATTAAAAAAAAGAATAATGTAAAGAAGAATATTTGAAGAATAAAGCGAATTGAATTAAATTATAATATTTAAATATTTATCTATAATAAAGAGTTAAACAATTGTTACAATTATTAATAATATTTGTTTTCTATAGAAATACGATAGAAATTATAAATTATCAAAAAATGCTAACTATATTAATATCGATGGAAAATATTGCGATATCATGCTTGTGCATCAAAATGTAATTATGATGATTGATCTGCAGAGTGTAAAATTGCATGTCTGTCATTCGTACACCTTCAATTACATGAAATTAATATAATAAAAATTTCCATACGTATCTGCTTTCAAAGTTCAGATTTTCAACAAAGTTAATAAGAAGGCCAATATTGTACTTTTGTGTTATAGTTGTTATACTTTCTAGTGTTATACGTTCTAGTGTTATACTTTCTAAATTGTGTCTTCAGAATCGAGAAATCGGGATGCAGGAAGCTCTGACTTCTAAATTCGGAGGGCAATAATGAAGGATGAACTTCGTGTGCGGCGATATACTCGATTTAGATTCGGCATTAATGATTCGGACGGGCCAAGGCGACGTCAATGCCTAAATCAGTTTGCATTTAAACTACCGCGTAGCCAAAGTGCATCGCCGTTGGGACGAATTCATTGCTGTCAATTTGTCGTGGCATCTTCTCTCTATAGCATAGTCTCTGAATCCGACTTTTAATAGAATTCGTGGCGGATATCTGACGATCAATGCGACGAATTACGCCGAGATTGGCGTGTCTCGTTGTGGGCGAAATTTAAAGTGCGACGCGATTTGATGACAAAATTATTCTCTCACTTATATTACACATTTTATCCAAAATACATTTATATAAAATATTAATTGTATCATGAAATTATTTCCGGCGATATCAAAATGACATTTCTTGTTTTTTCACGATAAACTATTGTAATAATAAATTATTAAACAACAACAGTCTTTTGAGATTAATCTAAAATATTTAAATCGATGTGCGATCAATAAATTAAAAATGAGATAAGTTGAAAATTTTTTTACGCCCATATATCGTTATTACATCCATTATATAGGCGGGGAAAAGATGATTTTACATTTACGTCACACGTAATCCTGAAAACTTTCATCAGTTTTTATATTTTTATTATTAGCTACAGAGAGATTAAAATGTAGAATTATTTTTGCAGTGGCTTTCCTGAAATAGGAATTAATTATTATGGCGCTGTATCCCGTTGCGTTTCAGACTTCTAGAAATTGAATTAAAACGCCTCTGTATCGAACAGCGTAGTTTCCATGTGTGTCTATATACAGTGGGTAATTATAACGGCGATCAACAACATCGTGTACGACTCTACATGAATATAGACGAACATCCTGCTAAGCTTTCGCAATTAAATGCACGAAAGAGCCGCGTATACCGCGTTGCTGCCGCGCCGCAATTGCATCGGCGTCTTTTTATGTAAAAATTTCTCGAAACGTAACCGCCGACGAGAGCCGTTTTTTCCCATCGCCACTGGTGGTATCGATTATTGTCACTTAATGGGGCGGGCAACACATGCGGGATTGGAAAACACACGCTCGCGCGGTGACAGATTCCCGATCGGACAATACAGGCTGTTTCCTCTTCCGCGTGCACGCCAACCATAATAAATTAGCATTATTTACGAACTGTCACAATTCCGGGCGAAAAAAACACTCCGCACGTGACTTGCGCGCGCGCGCGCGCACAATAGAAAACTGTTACGTGGCGCGCTTTATTAGCTACCGCGATGCATACCGGTAGGCACATAAAGATAAAAAAGAGTGCCACACAAACGTGGAAGTGCCCCGATAATAAGAGATCCGCGTCGAGTTTAATGATAATGCCAGACTCGCGAGACTGCAAGAGCGATCGACCGTTACTTTCGAAACGACTCCGTAGAAAGTAGGTATCTTTTGCCGGAAGTTCGCTTCGTCCGAGAAGCGAGATTTTCACAGATACTGAGAAAATTACTTAGCATGAATCTTGATGATTCCGAAATGCCTGTGAATTTTCACACCGAATCACGAAGACCGGAAGGTATCCGATAGCGATGCACACCGATGAATTAGGGCAACCGCAGGTTTTTGCGGGATTCCCCGACGTATGCTTCCTCCGGTTTGTTTCTCTCTCTCTCTCTCTCTCTTTCTCACGAAATGGCATCCTAAGGTTTCGTAGACTCTAAGCCTTTTGATATTAAGGTTAATCTCCTTGATCTAGTTTTCTCTTAGGTTTTGCGCCGAGCATTCAGTGTTCTCTCACATTAACTACAGTTAATATCCCACACGCTGGAAAGTGGACTTTCTATGTTTTTAATCGCGAAGCGAGCGCGAGATAATCCGCTGATGTAAATTCATTTCTCGATATTCGCAATAAAATCGAAATTTCATCTTGCATTATGTTAATTTGATTTAATATAATTTGCTTGATGTAATTTTAAGCAATTTGTCCCTCTGCAAATTTAATGGAACTTCTGACGGATTCCAATTTTGAAGTAGATTCATCTTTTCATTGGGACTTCCACTTCGCGACAAAATTATGTTCTTGTCTTGTTCTTGTTTGTCTCTCTCCTTTCTTCGGTAAGCAATTCTTCCTATCACTTTAATAAAAGCGAAATTATCATGTTCTTTTCATTGCACAAACTTCTTTTTACTCTTAATATAATTAGAGCTGATTATGAACTTAAGATTACGTTTTTTTTTATTAATTATCATTACGAAAGCAAAACATGTCACATTTTCAGACATAAATTAATCTTATCATTATTATTTTATTAATGTCATTAAAAATTTGTTAGCTAATCTCTTTTTTCCGTAGAGATCACATTACAGAATAACATATCGCGCGTCATCTTAGGTTAATATTATGAAACAAATGGACGAATCGCGTAATTAAATCTTTTTTCATCTAAACAATCTTGTAGACATTTAACGGGATAAAATATACTGGCGTAAGGCGTGGTAAATGAACAGGATGCGGGAGAAATCGTCTTCTATTAGACTTCCTCTACTTGGAGCATCCGTATTATCATCTCGATGAAACGTGACATCCGCGTGAATTATCGAGCAACAACATCTCCTTCTGATGTATCATAATGCCATGAACTTATGATTATAATTATGCTTACGATATTATGTGTTTTATGTAATGCACTCGGCAAATCACTCGTTTAAATTTATAAACTAACTTATATTTATTTGTATTTAAGATCTATAATTTATATCTTTCAATATTTTCTCATTCTCAAAGGATAAAACAAGTAAAGTTAGCTATTAAGAAGCAACATTTATTTATGCTTGCATATATCCCACGTGTAGTCGTTAGCTACAGAATAAAAAAATCATAGCGCACGTTTTACATTTAATGTCGTGACATCTTTTGAGGATTTAATTAAGGGATGATCCTGGATTTAAAGTATTTTTTTCTCGTTAATTTGCTAGCTGTTTTTAATTTTTTATGCAAATATATTTTATATTATTATTTCACGGACATTCGTTTATTTTACATTTATCATATCTATACTTCCATATATATATATATTTATATGTCCAAGCTTTAAACATATATGTATAGATAAACATTTTCTGATAATTAATTTATGTGTCTAATTTACAATTAAAATTTATCTTTTATAATTTTCATTTTTAATCTTTATAAAAAGTGGAGAAATAAAAATTAAGGTTTTATAAAATTAATAAAGTATTATTCAATCATTGAATTAAATAGAAATACCATTTAAGAGATCATTCAAGCTATGTAAATTATTATTTCATATTTAAATTATTTTTTATTTCATTAAATTACAATTGAAATTGAAGATAAAATTAAATATAAGTCCTGATGTTAATTTTTACTTTTAACTTTAATATTCAGTTTGGGTTTTGTTGAGTTAGGCACAAAGGATCGAGCCACATAGTTCAGATGCATACGTAATACAATGTTAGTACTTTTATGTCAGTAAAAATCGTCTGCTTAAGATTTGTGGGAAGAATGTGTCGTGATGTGATTTATCTGCGGTTCCTAGCTGACATCCGATGGATCGACTTTAACCAGAAACATTTTACTACAATAATCTCCGACTTAGCTGTACGATATTATTCCATAAGCTTCGTAAGCCTAATAATCTCCCTGGAAAGAGAACTCGTTCTTCCATCTCGCTATTAATACTTCGTGCTTCGTGCCTGTAGCCTCTTGTTCGCGTTCGCGTTGATCTTTACGAGACGGCTCGCGTTCGCGTTCGATTTTACGACATGGAGAGACCAGCTCGAGGAAGGAACAAACCGGCTAATGCCGGCTAAATATACGTCGTCGTGAAATTTTCAGAGAGGTCTCTATATAAGTACGAGTGGCCGTTTCGTATTCGCGTTCGGCATTAAACGCGAGAATATTTCATTATCGGTGTACTTATTATTGTAAGGAATAACGTGCGTTATGATTCAGTATACGGCGAAGGCTTGGCTATACAAGTATCATTTATTTCTTACGTTCTTTATATCTATCGCAATATGTAAAATGTAATTACATAGCAGCCCAGTGTTGCGCCGCAATGTTGCAATGCGATCAAACCGACGGTACACAAGTGATTTATCGCGACGTGCGATTCTCGATTTTCCGCGATTGCTCGATGAATTCGGGAAATTATTATTCTCTCGCTATCGCGCACGACGATAATGTCCCGGTAGCAAAAAGGTCGAAATGAATAATTTGTAAAGACTTTATTACTCGAGAGGAAGCGAGAAAGAGAGGGAAAAAAGAATCGCGGTGCAATGAACTGTCGTTCGTGCCACTGGCCGGCCTTGCGCGCGGCACTTATCGCGTACTATCAAAAGGCATTAACAAGCGTGCATACGGAGGTTGATGGAACGAGCGAATTACAATTGCGCTCCGTTGGAGCAACGGTGCATTTTGCGGTCGAAACCGTCGATCTTAACTACATTGAATGCAATATGCCGTGTTAACGAGAGACGAGTGCGGTATCCGAGCCACTTGGCGAGTCACGAACTCAAATGAGTTCATTATTTTGGAGACGAAAAGCTCGTGCAAAGTTGTAGGAATTAAAAATGGGTACGTGTGGGAAAGTATGCAAAAGGCTTGGAATTGATAGAAAAGATGAAAAACTCGATTAATATTAAATTAATATATAAGTATATATATAATTTTGTAATATGTTATTAAATTATCGAATCCTATTCCTTAGTTAATTTCAAACTTGCGTAATTTATTTCGATAGAAATTTTCATATAAAAAATATTTTCATTAAAATAAATAAATAAAGGAAAATATTTAATATTAATAAATTTTATCATAACGAATGATAGATTTTATTAAAATCTTAATTAGGATTTTGAATATTGAAAAGATAAAAAATTAATGCAATAATCGTATTTTGTATATACAAATATACATAAAGTTAATTGTAATATGTGAATAACGAAATCTTTATTGGCATAAAAAATACTTAAATAATGATTCGATAGAAAAACAATTCGATCTTGTCATAATGTCAGTTTCTGTTATTGCTTAATTTTTATCATTAATCTTTATCAATTTTATCAATATAATGCATAACGATATAAAATGCGTAGGAAGCGGTGGGAAGCCAGTTGACATGACGCAAATCCAACAAAATCGATGTCGTGTGTGAGGTTTCGCATTATCTGTCGGATTAATTAAACGTTTGTGTCTCTTCAGTTTTAATTTCTGACTATGTTAGAGTAATACCGTTTATATTCGGCTTATAACCTTATTACATCACGATTTATGAATTACAGTCGCTACCGTGACACGTACATAATTATCCCTTACGTGAGCGTATATTCTCATGTAAGTCATTTTGCTTACGGTATAGCATGAGAAAAACACGATGACCATGGAGATAACAAAAATGTAAATTTAGTTTTGTCATTAATATCATTTGCTCAATAATTATCTTAATAGCGCGAGACAATTTGTTAATCAGTTTGGCAAAGAAGTAATTCAATTGAAAGAAAACTTTATCTTAAAATCTGATTTTATACAAAAAATAAGAAAAAAAGGATATTTTATTGACACAAATAACAAACTATTATTTTTTATTAATTTCTCATGTTTCTATCGCACTGAATGAGTCTGATTGCGATAATTTTTCAATTTTTCTTCAGCCAGGTGTGATGACTACTTGACGTAAAAATATTTAACCGACTGACGTTTAATCCATCCCGGTAACAACGTAATAATCACTCCGCAGTGGGATTTCAATTTGCACAAGTGGTTAGCATGCCCGAATTAATATATCCGCGAGTATGAGCGTCGAATTAATTCGCGTAATGATCGGCCATTTAAAACGCACGCAGAAGCCGCTTGAGCCGCGTGCGATTTTTCCATCGGGCGCGTCTTTAAAAAGCGTCCGCGTAAATGGTCAATTGAACTTTATCGATTATATAGACGGTTTTTATCGCGATACACGATTCCTTTTGCCGGCGAGGCGGAAGATTATCAGCCTCCGCCTGCGCATACGTTGCAGCAACGCGGCAGCGAGAAGCGCCGATGGCAAAAGTGTCCGTCGGTCGCCTCTTCTCGCAGATAACCCGTGGCGCAGATAACAGCCGCGACGCGGTAATTTTTATATGACGGGCTTATTCCGTTGACAAAGGAAACAAGCGCGACGCCGTGTCTCAGTCGCAGCGTCAGTCGCTTTCTGGAAGTTTGCGGATCCTTCCCGGAATGTTGCGTTGTTTCCATCGCGAGTGACGGTGACCGCATCTGGAGAGCCGGACAGGAATCGTAATATCTTAGAAACAGGTAATTCGTTTATAACATAAGAAGCTTTCGAGAAAGCGAAAAGAATATTAATTAGTTTAATATTGCTCGATGAACTTTTTTCTATGATAAAAAAATTATATAAAAAATTATATAAAAACTTATATAAAAAATTATATAAATTAATTTGAGTTGTAGTTGTAATAACTTGTTTTACATTTTGTTCGCCCTTCTGAGAAAAAATGATGAATCAATTAGTTTTGATTAATCCTTGTGAGAAATGATTCTTACGACGAGGGTTTTTGTTGATGGGGATCTTAAGTGTCTCGTATATTGTGCGGACGAAGTTGAGAATATAGCAAGAAAAATTATTAAAATTGTATGCAAGTTATAACAAATTTCAAACTTTTATGATGAATCATGCTACTTGAATAAATTTAGAACACGTAACAAATTAAAACAGTTGAATAAAAAAAGAGAAAAAATTTTTTTAGATTTTTTAAAAATAATTTATTAATCACAAGACTACATTGATTATATAATTCAGTGTCAGTCACGTAATTCTTAATCAGAAAGTGATTAAATCTGTCATAACTTATGTTGTAACAAGTCATAAATGTATGTTTGCACTTTCAAAATAGTCAGTTGTTATATATTTTTTTTTTACAACTGAAGATAATGACTTCTAAAATGGAACGCGTATCTAATCGGAAGATACTTGCCTCCTTAGATTTGTTCAAATAGTAAGACGCGTTTAAAGTAGGCCGTCTAAGTATAATTCGTTGTTTCCAAAGTTGTTAAACACGTTTTACGAAATACGCCGGAGTTGAGCTATATTTTGCAGCTGTTTGTTCGGTCTCGGCTTATTTAGTACGCTGTTTCCTAATTTCGATGAAGAAGTTGAACATAGTTACCACGCATAAATGAAATCTAAAATACCGCCAGCAAATATTTATTGTAGTCGTACGTTATTAATTACGTTATTATTCTTTTTCATCGCAACATTAATGCTATCTTTTTTCTCGCATTTCTTCAAATACTTATCCGATGCCATGAGACATCAATTTTTGTTTTTATAAGAATCTAAATGTTAATCTCTTATTAAAATATGTAAGAATGAATTTAAGAATGTAAAATTTATTTTTATTTATTACGAGATAAATTTATCGTGCTTCGTCTGTAAAATTTATCTAAAGTATAATCTTTACACGTACACGTTGGGAATTTTCGTTAACACAATCAACGAATAAGTTACACGATAAGAAATTTCTTATCATTGATACTTTTGAGGATATTGATCGAGTTCCGTTTTGTAAGATTATACCGCACCTGCGAGGAATAAGATCGACTGTTATTTTAGATTATATCACATATGACTTTTAGGTAGAATCAGAAAATTCCATCGTATTAGAAAGTTAAGGTCGGATGGATAACTGTCAAGGAAAATTCTCGAGGAAAATCGCGTCTCAATATGCAATATGCAATTGTGGATAATGTTGAATAGCGGCACGCGGTCACAAAGGGGAAAATAAAATGTCATAATCCGGTAAACTACAGTGTTTATTGCCTCTTAAACTGTAATTCGCTTTCGAAGTTAGTTCTAAGTGCATAGAAAGTACGATGCATATATTGGTTTAGCGAGAGACACGCGTCGCAAGACGTTGCGGCTACGAAAGTAGAAAAAAAAAACCAAGTCCATTGCAAGGCTTACAATAATTTAGTAATCGGATCTCGCATTAAAAGTACTTGTATGTCGCAATCGACTCGACGAGCGAGACTGTATACCGCGAATGTTATCCCAAATACTACTAATTCAATAATATAAAAGTGCTTCCTATAAACTTGGCTTATGCAGATCTTATAGATCATATTTTCTAAAGAAATAAATTGAATTTTACGATTAAAATATGATACGTAAAAAATTAAAAAAAATTATATCGTTCTGATAAAACTTAGTAACGCAATTATTTAAATTAACCATTTTGAAAAAAAGAAGTTACACTAGACTCTTTGCTTTTTAAAAAGTGAAAATATTAGGTTGTACTAACGTAATAATATTTAGAAACTTTTCTTCTTTTATTATTATTCTTGTAAAAATAACGAAGATTGGATATGACAAATCGTATACGATATAAAAACGTATACGATATAAAAATAATGCCACGTGCAGTGAATATAAAATCCATCAATATTTATGGAAAAAAAAAATCTCTCTCGATGTGCGAATATGATCCAATTGGAAGCAAATAATTGCTCGGCCACAGAATACAATCGGAGGAAAAAAAAAAAAAAACACATTCTGCTCTTCTTGCCCCGGCATACGATACAAGTGTAGAATATCTGTTATACACTTCGAGATGCAAAAATTAGCGACACGATTATTTTCAAAGCCACTCCACTTACCATCATCTCGAGCGATTTTTTTCATATACGCATAACTGGTGCATCGGCACCGTTCCCCACTTTTCGGCCACCTGCTCCGGCGGCGCGTGTATAAAGCCGGTGCGTGTATGCAGGTGCGTTAGGAGACAAACGCGCACGTGAAGCTCGTAAAATGATATGGATACAAGCGTCGCGAGTTAGAACGAAGGTGGTATAGAGAGGCGTATCGAGCGGCGGCGGCGGCGGCGGCGGCGGCGGCGGCGGCGGCGACGGCGGCGACGGCGGCGACTGTGGAGAGAGAGAGGAACGCGCGCGCTGATCGGCGGCGGTGGCGTTTCGTCGCCGCCAGTGTCGGATAGAGACACGGCTCGTTCGCGTCGTCCTCTCGCGCGTTTGATCACGCCGCGTGTCACGGTGGCCCGCCACTTCCGTCTGTCCGGCGTATACGAAACCCTCGAGGCGCGAGAGACGAGAAATCTACGAAGATTTTCGCGTGTGCCATCCGAGTGCCATCGGCGTCGAGCACGCCCCGGGTGTCGCTCTCGTTGCAGAAGTAACTCCTACTTGGGGGAGGAGAGCGTTAACCCCCGATAACCTCGAGGCCATCGAGGATACCGCGCGCGCTGGATCGATCGATCGGCGATTTCGATGGATTCGCCGATTCTCCGGTGAGATTGTGCGAAATTTTTATAAATCGCGCCTGTGGATTCCGCGGACGGGATTCCACTCCGTGATGGACGAGACGACGCGCCGATCACGGAGATGCCATGAAGAGATTTAAATATTCCGGATTATCGGGATGCGAGAGATGCCGTGATAACTAGGCGCCGAGCCGGGCACGCTTTCCGATTGGGATCGTGTTGATTATGAATGAGTTTTTACAGACGTAGATAAACGAGTTGGACGCTTCCATTGGAAATGGAACGGTTTAAATATTCCTAAAAAGAAATCGTCGCGCGATGATTTATTGTTCTTGAAAATCGGATATTATCCGACAAAATTATTTTCTTTGGTGTATAAATAAATCGTGGTGGTGGTGCACGATAGAGCGTGGTGGATTACCAGCGAACGGATCAACGAGCGCATGCTTCGACGGCAGTGGAAGGTTTTAATTATTTATTTAAATATATTACCGTCGGCGACACGTACGTGTCATTAAATCCGTCTGAATCTCGAATGAATAAATTTGCAAAATTATTCTGTAAAAATAAATATAAATCATGGCGGAATGAAAGGAAATCAGAGAACGAATGGAACGAGGGATGATTCCGTTTCCACCGGATGAAAATGAAATTTTGAACATATTCGAACATTGCTCATAGAATAATCTGTGGAGGCCGATGGTTGTTTGCTCTCGCAATTGTTCAATGTATTTTATAACGAAATTGTCCTCGAATGAGACTTTCTGACGGACAGATCTATTTTAAATATCCTTTAACGCTTACTTTAGACTCCCAGAGACTCCCGTGTAATTGACTGGAAAGTAAAAGCAGATCTGTAAGAAAGTATCGACGTCTCCTCCTTCTTCTCCAGCGTTCATAAGCAAAATCCCAAAAAAGTAGATTAAAAAAAATAGATACCATCAAGTGTAAATCATATCTCAACAATGTTGAGAGATCTCCGAGATGTTCCGGTCGGTTTCTAATCGCTGAAAAATATCTCCGATCAGCCAACGATATTTCGGTTTGCCTAACGACTGTTGAACAGGGAGAGTAAGTGAGAAAGAGGAAGAGAGAAGAGAATCGATAGAGTGCAGGGGCTTCGTGCCTTCTTGTCGTTAGTACGCAGTTCGACGAGTGCTTCGCCCTTTCCTGGTTGTTGGCTTGGCAACCGCGTGGCGATACCTTAAGGGTGCCGACGTTATCACCCCCGCACCGCCGACGATGGCGACAACGGCGACGGGGTGCGATATTACGTTCTCCGCGTCATTCCTCGTCCTTTAACGAGACGATCAATTTGCGGAGGATTCGTCGTGGAAGAAGTTGGAGGTCGTCAGCTGATCGAAGTCAGCCGATCGAGAGGAGCGTCGAGCATCGGTCTGCATCTCATCGTTTTGAATTGCCTCCTTCGTAAATCGCGCGAAAGCGCGAATCGACGAAACGAAATTATGATTTTGTAGGAAGATGTAAATTCTCGTCAATCTGAATCTTCGCGTCGTCGCCCTGGATGTTCCACGGAGACAAAAGTGTCCTGAAAGACCGGAATCGCTGATTTCGAAAAAGATAACTCGAGGTGATCTACGAGGAAGTTTCGTTATCACGAAGGAAGAGACGAAAGTCTTGGGAGACTCCTCGTGCGGATCTTTGACAGAGTGACATCGAGAGAGGGTGCGCGAAACGGGGGTGCATGGGAGAAGTGCACGGTCATTTCAAAGAACCCATAATGCTTTGCTTCGTTCAGGGGTTCTATACGAAGGATGACTCGAAATCGCGGCGCAGCAAAAGGTAAATGAAATTAACAGATTGCGTAATTTGCACAGAATGTCTCCTGGTCGCTGGAAGTCTTTTTAACTGTAAATTCTGTAAGTGTCTTTAGCTAATTAAATTCGTCACTTAGCTTTATAATGTAGTAGGAATAATTTATTATCTTTCTAAATATGAAATATTTGAAAACACGCCATATAGCTTGATACAAGAAAACATGAATAAATAATAAGTTTATATATGTAAATGTATGAAATTTATATTCTATTACATTTGAGCATTATTTATTAACTATTATTACAGATAGATATTAATTTTGTATCTAAAATTAGTTCAATAATGAATCAATTAGTCAATTATGAAGTAACTAATTAAAAGTCTATTGAATTATGACAATTCGTAGAATTTAATAACGTGGCTAATCATACAGAATTCAGTTATTAAATATTCTCTAATTTTATGTAATTCGATGCTTCATGTAGTCATCATTGTTTCATACTTTATTTACATCCTTGGGACACATATATATATATATATATATATATATATATATATATATGTGATAAAAATGGGATATTTAAATTAATTTCATCGGTATCGATATAATTTTCGATGAATGGTATCGCGCTATCAATCAGAACCCCGAATTTCATTGTTGAAAACGAAATATCATTGCGCTTTAGCCGAAGCCATTATTACGCTCGTTAAAAATTAAGTGATCAACTCTTTTCCACATATCGACGCAGCTACGAAAAAATAAATCGCGAAAGCGAGATAACGAATTTATTTTCCCGTTCGCGAAACAAAACGCAGATTTTAAGTATTCCGACATCTGCGAACATACGCCACGCTTTTCTTTTTTATTACTCGAATAAAGTAAATTCCATCCGTTAAGCTCCTTGGCTCGCGCTTTTGCGATAGACGAGGAAAGAAAACCGACACGGTGTCTCTCGGTATTTCTCCTCCTGGGCTAAATACAGACGCGAGAAAAGGATTACCGGGGAAAGATCGCGTTAAAGCGCACGCCTTATCGCGCGAGGATTAATATAGATTCGAGAGAACGTGTTTTTTTTTTCATTCTCTCTCCTTTTTCTCCCGGCTAGTATCGCGTACGTCGTCCTATTTGGGTCACTGACGTCGCAAGCGTGTAACAACTGCCACACGTTGTGTACGAAGAAGATGAGAGGAGAGGCTAACGATGCTCGAAGCGACGAGAGACCGACCGCGATTCCGGCCTCAAGCGCGTCTTGCGTCTCTCCCCCTCTCTTTCTTTCTCTCTCTCTCTCTCTCTCTCTCTCTCTCTTTCTCTTTCTCTCTCATTTTCTACATCTCTTGGCTATAACATATAATAGAATTTTGGAGATATATATTCGGATATTACCGAGGCAATTTATGTAACGGATGGATTCGCTCTCTGGGGAAGAAGTTATGCCTCCTTGTCTCCATTAATATCCTCGGGAAAATTTGGGAGATATTGATTATTACTAAAGATATAACTAAAGATTCCAAGATATCGATTAAAATATTTTTATAATATCAATATGCGTAAAATATTTGTTATAGCACGAAAGTTGTAACTGAAAATTTCAACATTCTCCGAAAAAAGTTTTCGATTGATATTACGTAATAAATTCGCTTGTTTATTTATGATCAAGTAAATTTTTCATCGTTTTTAATTCCCGTTTTAAATATCAAGGTCTCAAAGGACGTTAATTAAGTTGGTCATGAAGAAATACATTTAAATATTTAAATTATTGTATATATATATATATATATATATATATATATATATATTTAAATTATTGACTACAAAAAAAAAGTTTTCCATCTTTTTATTTATTATCCGAATTTCTTAAATGTATTAAAAAATTAAATGCCATAGGTCCAGCTGAATATTAGAAAATTTTTCACATCTATTATTAATTTTTATGTAATGGCATTTTTTTCGTTTGAAGAACATTTACGGATGCAAATCAGACATTTAAAAAGCTTGACATGAGGATTTACGATGAAGATGAATATATTAGATAGTATGCGTGTCGACGATTGGCAAAAAATCTCGCGTGACGCATATTGCGACGTTACATGATCAACGAGTGAGTAAAAACAGATTCTCCGGACTCCTAATTAATCGCAGGAAACGAGGAAAAATAATAGCCAGTATTCCAGTGAAAAGCTGCGAACTCATCGGTTTTTTTCGTTGCGCTAACGCGAAGAAATGAACGTTTCTAATTTCGACGTACCTCAAGGGAAGATAGTTCACCGCCGTGTTTTGAACTGTCGACATGTCGTCGAATAATGATACGACGATCTAGCGTTGCAACAATCTTCCAGTCTTCTAATTGAAACAATTGATTCAATCGTGAATAGTTATAAATATCGGTCTTTTCATTTCGAGCCGCAAGAAATTAATTACATACCTTCCGTTTGTCTGTATTTTATTTTTCTCAAACAAGTGTGACAAACTGACGATCATTATACCGGCAGTTTCTTTCGTTTCTTATCCAACTTCCTATCTTAGAGATCACCGACGATCAAGTTTCAAATTCAAATTAAAATTTTTCGCTTGGAATACGACATTTCTCTATTTAGAGATCGGCAACTAGTCGGGCGAGGATTTTTAATATTTAACGATTTTATTTCGAGCGGTTTTTATCTATGTCGAAAAATATGACTTTTACTTACTCGCTCTACTTTGGGACGCGGTTCATTCCGAAATTGTATCGGATACCATTGACTATACTCATTTCATAAACGATCGAATCTCACGCTGGTCGTAACCCAAAATAGCGCACGGTAGTCGGTTATACTCGGCGTGGAACGGTTCGCCGATTGGACCGTTATGGTTACGTGGCAATCGACAATACCAGTTGCCTTGTGGTATCTTCATTAAGACGATTATCTGAAATACGAAACGACGATACTTTTGTTCAGCTGAATAGCTGAATCGGTATAAACTCAGAGAATACCGCTACCAACCGCTACCGCAACATTGATAGATATTAGCCATTACAGGAAATTAGAAAGAGAAATCGAAATTACAGAGGTAGCTATCTTTGAAATTGTTTGTTATAGAAATATATGAGTGATATTTACACGGAAAGAACTTTTGCTGGTGAAGCTAAAAATTTGGTCAGATACAAATCTGAAAATAATGTCAAAATTATACGATGTTCCAAATTAGCTAGAAAATAAACAGATTTTACAGTATTATTATCTTGTTTAAGTGTTTTATATGATAATTTTATATGATGGTTCAATAAAATTATTTTCAGATCTGTATCTGACTGAATTTTTAGATTTGCCAGCAAAACTGTTCTCTCTATGTATATACATGAAAAATAACCACGAGTCAAGATAGTTCAGAAAGGAATCAAAATTCTAATCTTTATTTAAAACATGGACATTTTCACTATATTCATGTGCGATATATTTTACTCATTTTTATCAGTTGCATTGCACTTTAAATATTACAATCTTTTGTGTAAACGTTGAATAATGTCGACACCTATTCTCATTCCTCTCTCCAGATGCATTTTCCCCCAGAATTTAAATTCCGCAATCTCCTTTCTTTAGACGTACGCTCGTCTCTCTTTTGAGACCAACTGACATCACTCTCTCTTTCTCTTTCCCTTTTTTCCTATATCCTATTTCAACTTTCACGAGCATCTGCGAGACTCTGCGATGCTCGTAATCACGAATTTTTCATCGGGGTCGTCATACGCGCGGTGGGTTTCTAGGGTCAATCGGTGGCAGCTCTCTCGAGTCGGTCCCGGGGCATACGGAAGAGAGAGGAATACCGCTAAGCTCCTCGCTCGTAGAACGACGACCTCGCGGAACCGGCGCGGCGCGGCGCGGCGCGATGTCTCGGCTTCTCGCTCGTTCGCGGTAGCAGCTGCCGTCGCCGGCTCGTTTTCACAGCACGTTCACGTGGCTCGTTCTGTTACTCAGCCGGCCGTCGTGTGTCGTATACCGCGATCGCCGTAACTTCCGCGCTCCAGATCGTTTCATTCACAATGCGCGTCGGCGGATCACCGCGCGGTCCCGGTAGAAATTAAGAGACTCGTCGTAGAAACGGACCCCGAGGGAGATTCTCCCGATTAAAATCCCTTTCACGCGCTCCCTCGCGATTATCTTGCCTATTTTAAGGAAGAAGTTAGCGCTGAAGTATCTAGAAATTTGAAATCTACAAATCTGAAAGTAATTTTTTAGCCATTGAAATAATTATGTAAGCTGTTCGAATTGGTTGCCGGATTGTAAACAAATTTTTGCATTTATTATTATGCACATAATATTATTTTTGATGGCTCGAGAAAATTATTTTGAGACTTGGCGAAATTTTTAAATATTTCAGCAAAACCGCATTCCTTCTGGAGCAGAAATAATGGTTCGTATTTGTTTAAAGTTGAACTTGTTGGAGGCAAACTTCGGAATTTCCATGATGGTTTAGATATGCATTTTAAGATTCGATATATATTTCCTAATTTGTTGAAGAGAGAGATTATGCCGAAAATTTATACTTTGATATTAATAATAGTTATTTCGTAACTTTATTAGCCTGATATCAAGCGTGTAAGTAGTCGAAGTTTTGTGAAAGATTTGCGAATCGAAGAGCAAATTCTTTATTAAGAAAATGTCGATAACTTGATAAGCAAACTTAAATTTATTTTAAAACTTTATTCGTGAAAGCTAATTTAAGACAGCCCCAATTAAAAGATAATTAAAAGTAAACTGTAAGTGATTATCGAGGGTAACTTTCATTTAACAAGTTGCAAAAACTCAATTCTGACACTTGTATCATTCATGGTGCTAACGGAAGTGAGAATTAATTTAATCTCGCTGACCTCACGTAGTATCGTAAACGAACAGACACCCGCGAAATCGAATCGACAAAACTAGATATGATAATTCGAGTCGATCTCTCTGCAATAATATTACACAATAATACGGCATTGAGGACAAGATCGGTCTGACCTAATAATATATTTCCAGTCAAGTTGATGATCTACACTCGCACTCATAATTTAACAGTTGTTTTTATCAGTTATTACGACTGAACGATTTCAATTTGTGATTAAAATTGCGAATTGAATTATCGATTTGCAAATGATCGTTGTAGCATCGAAAATCTTGCAAAGAAAATTTATATTTAGTGAGACATATGGAAAAAAATTCTGCAGACTTTTAACTTATTGTTGTATATTCTTCTTTAATTGACATGGTAACATTAATAAAGAAGATACTTGATGATATGGAAAACCTGATGCTATTAAATTTGGTATTTTTGTTCACCTAAAATAGATATTTGCCGTCACGAAGAAAGACACGCGATATATTATTTCGTCTAATCAACGGTTGTGATACCGTTTACGGAAATTATACAATTTTACATAAAACTAGCGTGACGTAAATTGAATGACTCATAAATAGAATTTAGTGGGTTTTTATATAAATTAAGATCGTACAGAGACAGATCTGAAAACAATCTATTACAGAATGAATATACATCGTGTGTGTATGTTATTTTACAAAACAATTTATAATACAGCTAACTTATATTTATAATAGAATGATTTTAACTATTAATTTTAATAAAAAATAAATTATAATTTAAAAAATATTTTTTGATGTGTAATTACGGTTATATTGAACAATCGTTATTGCGTTTGCGTCATTGGCAACGTGTCACTTTGAAGGCCTCACCTTTCCTCTAACCATCTGACAGATATCACAAGAAATGTACGAAGCTACGCTGAAATAATTTCTCGTGTTATGGGAGATTCGAGAACAGGAACGCCATATACGTATTTACATAATTTCATACGCAATTTTAGTAATTGTTTTTTTCTTTATTGTTCTAACTCGTAGATACGTTTGCAGAATTTAATAATTTTTTACCTCTTATTACATTATATATTACAAAATATATTATTACTAATATAAATTCACGTTATATTCAATAACTTGGGTGAATTTATATTGGTTAACAAATTCTTTCAAAAACTCGAAGAAAATAAAATTTTATTAACGAAGATTATTTAAGGGATAAAATATTTTTTTATCGTAAAAAAATTTTTCAGATCTGTAAATAGATGATAAAATGACATTTTGAGCTATTTAAGGATCATGGTTTGACGTACAATATTTTTCTCGCAAGGCCGCCTGTCGAATGTAATGTTGGTCCAACTGACAATCTAATCTGCGACCGACCGGGTTTAATGCGTTTTCTGCATCACCTATCGTGAAAACTTTCTGCCTCGTGGCAACCTTGACTGCGCTATGACCTCTTTATTTAATGCACTTCTCTGTCGAACGTCACGATGTTTCGCGATCGCTTCATCTTCCGATTATATACCTTTCGTTTATTTTTCTTCGTTTGACAAGTTTGTCGAGAGCTCTGCCAAGATTCTACACACATCCATAGCGAGGACGATCGAGATTTTATTAGCATTTCAAGGTTTTGCGAAATGGATGAAAATTATTAAGTTACTAAAACATTAAGTAATTATTGTGAATTAGAAATATTATATTTTTTCTAAAAAGTATTTTTTTAAAAAAACAGTAACAAAATGACGATAATATTTTTGAGATACTTTAATTATTAAAATAGATATTAAAATAGAATGTGATAATTATTTTCAAATTCTGATAATGTGAAAATTAATTTATTTATATTATTGGCTTATTATAATTTTTTTAATTTATTGAAATTACTTATCATTTACGTTATTGAAAGTCTTTTGTGTAAGAAATTGTAATATAATTTAATTCGAGAATTTTATGCTAACTTGCTTTGTACGAGACATTTAATATTGATAGCAATATTTTAGCTAAGTATATATTTAATTAAGAGATGATCAAACGAGAGATAATTGGGACAGAATGTGAAGAAACGAATAATGCAAAGTAATGAAAAAAGCATGAAGACGAGAGGATGAGCACGTGTGAGGGCTCTCGTTGTTTAAAATTTCAAGTTGGAATATCGAACAGTTTATGGAGGTCGAGTACAGGCGCACGTACACGTAGATGCCATTATACTTATGTCTATCGCTATGTAAAATGAGGCTTTCAATTGTTAATTAATCGTCGATGATTAATTATCAATATTTTATGGGATATATGGGATAATGAAAATAATCATCTGATTATATAGTAATATTTGAATGTGTTAGTATCCGTCGAATATATGTAATAAATGATTTTAAAAAAATATCTTGTTCAGTTTCATTCAGATAAATAATAAATTATTATTCTCTCCTTATTCGTTATAAGAATGTTTTTAAATCAATCGTTACATTTTTATTTTTATTATCATTTTATTATTGTTTCATTAATGCTAACTTTCGGTGAAATTGATATTTCCTAAATTTAATTTGTCTTGTGTTGATTATACATATATATTCATGATTCATTGATTATATATTTACAACATAGTTGTAAACTAGTTATGTTCACTAGTTATGTTACAACATAGTTGTAAACTAGTTATGTTCGAGAAATTAACTCAAGAGATTAACGATGGACCTTTAATCTTGCTTCTATCCTTTAACGATTTGCGTGGGATTTTGATCGACATGTCTAATATTCTTGTATCTTTCTTTGAAAACCCTTCAATGTAAGGATAGTAAGGATAGTTATGTACTTATCCTGCAAAGTATTATACGGTTTATTGAAAACATGATGAAATCTAAAACTATGATGGGTTCTATAAATTAAATAGAAGATTATAGTTTAAACGTAAGTATGACGTAAAGTTCCGTTTTTATTAATGTCTTTAAAATCTTTTTCTCATCTTTGTCAATCTTTTTATACGTTGAATTGCTCCAGATTCATTGGTATGTTGCAAGAGAAAAAGAGGGGAAAAAGTTAAATTTCATATTAGTAATTCTATTATCGCGCGAGTTTAATTATTATAAAATATATGAAATTAAATATTTCATTATCTCGGAAAACTAGATTGCTTACAATCGTGAAATGCTATATGAAATATTCATAAATTAAATACTATCACATTATTACTCCATGTATCATATTACGAATTAATAATTTTATTAACTTTATGATCAGTGCGAGATTTAATTCGAAATCTGAATTATACAAAATTATACATTGTTAATCTCTGCTTAAAAAAAAAAAAAAAAAAAAAAAAATGCGGATGTGATATCTTTCGCGAGGATTGAATCATTCGCGTATTATCAAAGTATTTGTTCATAATGTAAGCGATGTAACAATTTTCTAATCTATTTTTGAAGATTAGATATTTCGATATTTCTTCGATATTTCTTCCTACAATCATTAGAATGCTTCACATTTATCGCGCATTAAACGTGTATGTGTATCGATCGTGTCTGCGATCGTGCATCCAGCGTTCCTTACACAAGTAAGAACGCTCGCGAGATCAGATTCGAGTCGAATATTCAAGGATCATCAATAAGTAATCATTGCTGAGCAGATTGATTCCAGCCGAGCTTTCTTGAAGGGGTATCCCTCCGATCGATACACACGTATGCACTATTAATAGGGGTGCTTTCGCAGTATCTAGTTTATCGCGTGTACCCTACGTGCACCGTAAACTTTAAGGTTTTTTTTTTTTTTTTTTGTGTTCCGCGCAAATGCGTTTTATAGTGGCAGTTCTCATTCTGGGCCTGCATTAGCATTTATCATACATGCGATATTAGCGTTTACGTAAATCGAAATATGATACTGCGAGCGGCCACATTAAGTGGATTTTATGGATCTATTGATACAGATACGAGGTGAACATTCGCGTGCCGGTGGCAAATGTAATATAAATTTAAGATTAAGGATAGAATACATTGAAGTTAATGTAACGTTTCACGATGATCGTTGCAAGGTATATGATAAAGGGATATTACGAAAAATTGAAAGATACAATCGTTTCTTTCGGCATATTTCGTAAATGATGTTTGATCATTGAATTTTACATATTTCTCATTTTCCTACGATATAGCGAATGATATGATTCATTAATTAGCATTAGGTTTCAATTAAACAGAATAATTGTGTTTATTCGTTGATAGATCGCCGTTAATTAAATATTTAATAAGACGAAATTTTAGGGCAAATTATTCTCTGTTTTATTATCATTTAATATTAAATTAAAAATTTTAATATTAAAATGTTAAATGTTAAATAATGATGATAAAGTTTAAAAATTGTGCCAAGAAATACATTTATTAGTAATATATACTTGAAAATATATGTGCGTGATTAAATTAAAATTTTTTTTATTGATTTTTTTCAAAATAAGGAGAGAATTTTAAGGAAAAAAAGCAACATAAAATATTTAATGTTAATTTTAATTTAGCTATTTTTCAAATAATTGTCAATAGTTTTTTTTGATATCTGGTAAAAAACCGTCAGTGTTAAATTTATTCAGAGATATATGCCTTTTTTTGTGTAAATTTTTTATGTAAATTTTTTGTGAAGAGGTCTTCAAGAGGTCTTCATTGTTCAAATTTTTCTTTGTCGTGAGCACGGATTACTTGATAATTTCATAGCGAGAATACCTTGACCTGCTGATGCAAATTGTTTGGACAAGAGAATATTTTATGATGCTTCGGGTATGTTTTTTCGGCGTGATTTTTTTTTTCTCTTGGAAGTGGATAATACTGCAAACACACGCATAATCGGCCGATTCGTTGCTTCCATAATGCCTGAATGTAATACGAGACGCGACGAAATTTCGTTTATCTATACACCAAGTTACTTATATTTGGAACATGTATGAATGTATAAAATAAGTGAATCTTCTGAGATTTTTAGGTAATGTTTTATGTTTTCTAGTTTTGAAAAAAAGAATTCAGTTGGATTTAACTAGGAAAATTAAATAACAGGGAGTGAAATAAATAAAAATGGATTATTGTTTATAAATTATTATAATATTTTTATAATTTAAAGCTTTTACAAGATACAATATAAAGTCACTTATTAATATGATAAAATACACGTATAAAATTTTATATTTTCATTATTATGTAATAAACTAACTTCTAGAGTTCAAACATGAAAGGTGATATCGATTATAACATCGATATTATAGTGCTAACTCATTTTATCAATTTCCTGGAACAAGGAAATGTTATCATTTAATAAATAGAAAATGTAATAATATCTCTCGATCATCCTTGATGACCAGATAATTTTCTGAAACCATTAAATAGGGATACCAATATGTTTGTATATGTGTGTACACGAGTACGTTCGTGTATGTGACAGTTTGCTCGATGAGGAGAGGCCACATGTGCTTTTTGCGAATTCGCGACAATGACTAATCGCTTTGCACCACGCGATCGTATTCATTACTGAGTTTTTTTCGGGAAGACACCGAAAAGCATACTTGCGCTGCACGAAGGTGCTTGTTATTTTAATGTACTTTTTTTTAAATCAACACAAGAAGTTTAAATTAAATTTGCTTTAAATTAAGACAAGTTTTTAGGGAACTATCAAATCATTATAATATCTAATTTAACTTTATAGCAAATGATAAACGCAAATGTGACAAAGATTGATCTTTAATAAATAAATTAATAGATTTTAATATTTATTGAATTATTATAATTTTAGTTTATTGTACATATCTTTTTACGTATGTAAAGCATCAAGAAATCTTTTTTATATTTTTAACAAAAATCACTTGGATATATTTAGCTCATTTAACAGTAATGGTAGAATGAATATTGATTATTTTAATACTTTCTCGCCTATATTTTTCAACGATATAATTTTTTCTCTTTGATAAATTATCGACGTTGATTTTGTATACTAGAAAACACCTCTTAAAAAATGTATTACACATGCATAATTTTCTCTTCGTACAATAAAAGGCATCTCGATTTTCGTATCTTCGAGAAATCGCCAACAGTTCGATAGCATTGAACGATAAATATGCAAACGCATTCGTTGTCAAGGAAATGCATTCAACAGCATCTATGTATTCTCAACGACTCGTGCGACTTCGAAATGAGTTGTCTGTTTATCTCGTTTATCTCGACTCGCCACGATGTATCATTTGTCTCGCACGTTAAAGATTATACTGAAGATTACGCGGATCCGGGAATATATTTACCGATTATTTATTCTATCTCTAATAATGCCTAAGTTCAAAGTATCTTCTATACCTGACAATAATCATCATCGGATAAATTAGATGTTAATTGAATGATTAGACATCAGTCATATTCTTTGAATGTGATATTCTTATCAAAATAATTTTATTAAAGCAAATATTCGAAAAGTTTCCTCAATTTAAATATTTTGTTTTGTTGTCTTCTTTTGCAATATTTAATTATCGTAATATCTTTGCGGGACACGTTTGTGTGTGACGTTTGTGGGTGACTCTGGGCGAATCGATTTTCTGGGAGCATTTCCGTTTGTCGCACTGAGTTACGCAGTGTCCTGGCACAGGACGGAACTTTTAGTTACTTCTTCCGAGTCTCGAACATTGTAGAACTTTGTACAAGTGTCATGTCGTATGACGTCTTTTTATGGCCTTCAAGAAGGACTGCGCAACCTGATCCTGTGCACACCTGACGCATCTCAATAATGCAGAACACCACGACATCACGCGTTGTTGGGCACCGCTTTATTGATATCGGTGCTCACGGGGGTGGAAGGTGGACGGTGGAAGAGTACCCATAATCAAATTCTATATTATGTCCGTGACTGCGTGGTGGTATAAGATAATAATCGTCGTAACTGTACTTCTCGGAGTCCAACACGTCAGAGTCGCGCACGTGTACTTTATGCCATTAGGCTAAAGTAGCCGGCGATCAATCACGTATCTCGCGTCTTAAGAGATTAATAAGTCAATTAATTTCGTGGACGTTTGTGCTTTCGATTCCGAGCACAAACCATTCCGATAGACGAGCCATTATAGCATTGATTTAACGTTTGTTATTTTCGCAGCGTACATTATCGATATTTTTAATTATTTAATCTATATCTCTATGTTTTTTATACCTCTAAATTTTCATATTTTTACATTCTTATTTTTCTTTTCTTGGATTACAAATATCTTTTTCATATGATTTGTAATACAAAATTATTTTGTATATATATATATATTAAAAATATATAGACACAATATATTAAAAATTTTTTCTACATGTATTTTATTTTATCGTGTTGTACAATAATTATTACCAGTATGATTTAGCAAGAATAATTGATTTCATCGATTTCACTATTTCTGGCGTTTGATTTGACATCGGGGAGAACTTGAAGAAGCGCTAATATCGTTACGAAAACTCATTCTTCTTCTCTTGTTACCTTTTATTGATGTGCAGCACGAGAAAAAGAACACAACAAGACCTTTTGGGAAACTGCCAGACAATACGACCCGATGATAAGAGTTATATTCTTTTCCAATCCGAAGACATCAGCGGTTAATAGTGAAATATTTTGCGTTTTCTTTTGGTGCAATGAAGTGTCGCATCGCTCGGGAAACTCGAGCGTGTACTTCCGTATGCATCAATTTGCCAGAACGATGTTTATTCAAACATCCGTAGTGACGCAAGCTGGTGTGAAGTTTCATGTACTTTTTTCTTCGCTTTACGTAATCGTAATTACAACTATGTTCTTTCATCACATTTGTAAAACATAACGCACTTAGATTATTTTATATATTTTATATAACAACGTGCAATTTGCAAATATCACACAGGACAGGTTTAATTTTTTAAAATATTTCTTTACATTAATTTTACATCTGAACGCAATGCTACTTTTTTGATATTTTATAAATTAACTTCTTTCAAATATCTGGTATGATATATTTTATAACATTATGATATTAATATTTATAAATTTTAAAATTACATAATTGTTTTAACGCAACGAAATCCGCGTTAATTTTTTTAAAAGAGAGCTTTTATTTCCTAAATAATATATCCATATCGCTTTATTACAACAAACGCACACCATAACGCTTAATTGTTAATAGCGATTTGTCACCGATTTGAATTTCGATCTACCTCAGCGTTTAGTTTCCATCCGCGCATACTCATTAACGTACGCGACATTCGATCCGGCCGTACAGCGCGCCTCACATAATTCAAGTACAAGTATTCTAGAGCACGAGCTATAGATCCCGGATTACACACGCAGGTGTACAGTGCGGATTTGTCAATCAATTATGAAGAAGGTCGCGGGGTAGGTCGGCCGATGGGTAAGAAACTGGCGAACGTGTCCAACTGCGTTCAGTCTGATATCCCGGCTGGTCCGTGGAGTTACCGGACTCCCTCGCGTGATTCTCTCGTTCTTCGTATCGACTCCTCGACCGCTCATCGTTTCCTGTACTCGGCCTCCCCGTCAATTGTTCCTTTTTATCGGCCTTCGTCGACTCTCCTCTCCATCATCTCTCGATTCTTCTTCACGACGAGGGGATCGCCATACCGCTGGTTCGGTACGATCGCTCTCTCTCTCTCTCTCTCTCTCTCTCTCTCTCTCTCTCTCTCTGTCTCTCTTCTTCTCTCCCTCCCGAGGCGGAGATACTTGTTCCTTTCTCAGAGAAGAAATCGCCTCGCCTCGAAATGAGCGTCATCTTCCTCGCGAGGCTGGTTCTGTTATCGTTGGGCGCCAAGTGGCGGGAATCGAAGAGAGGGATCTTCAGGAAGTATCGATACCAACGCGGCTTCTACTAGCTCGTTTGCGGCTCAGAAGTCTGCAGTTTCGTTTCGTTTCGTTTCGTTTCGCTTCGCTTTTCGCGGCGAGGGCCGGGCCCCTCTTTTTCGCGCTCGCCTCATTGTGCATCGTCGCGATCACGGTGAGCCTCGCGTCGCTTGTTAAAGGCAACCTGGCTCGTTGAACCCGTGTAGTGAGGTGTGGTTATTCTCGCGGCACACGGGAAGAGAGGACCGAAACTGGTTCGTTAGTCACCGCGCGCTTCATCTTTTCTCACCCCCCGACGGCTCTGTCTCTTCTTTTTTTTTTTCCTTTCTCTTCGATTTTATCCTTGCCCGATCTCGTTGCCCAAAGTTGGCGGGCGACCAACATCTAAATTCGATTTGCAAAAAAAAACCCGTGAGTCACTAATACCTTCGTTCTGTTTTCCATGTATTAGTTGCTTGTATTTGTCACTGGATATTTCCATTTCTTGTGCAGTTATTACTTCATTTGAGCGATAAGCTAAATAAAAACAGATAAAATATTGATAAGATATTGACTCGTTGCTATATCGAACGTGCAGGCCTGTCTGATAGTTATGCATAAACCGCGTTGCTCACCGTTTTGACGGGAAATTGCAATCGCGCAGCTATATATACTGTTATCGGTGAATCATCGAATCGTCAGCGTTTCGTGCGATTTTCGATAACAATTTTTACCAGAGAATCACTTTGACATCTGTCGGTGTCTGTATGATAACCACGCAGATCGCGCGCGGAGCTCGCGTCGATTGCCGATCGATTGGCAACCGACGTTGATGCTGCCTTAACGCAAGGCGACAGCCATCTCACGAAGAAAATCCCGGAGATATTATCTCGGAGATAATATAACAATAAATATTCTATCGCCGTTTTTACAATGATGGAGTTCGAAACACGAGCGCTGATCAACCTTTGTCTCTCGTCTCGCCCACTCACCAGGGCAAGGTACATGACTTGTGACAACTCCGATTGTAATTGCGATAATGATAAACTCTTGAGAAAAATAAATAACGTTATTTAATTTTTATCTAACTCGAAGGTCGAGAGAGATTGTTGAATTTGAAAAATAAGTTCAAGACTAATTGCGCACGGAGAATTTAAGTTTGCCGTAAAGATGTTTGCAGTTAAACATCATAGTTAAACATTGTATTTTTTTATTGAATTGTTTCTTGACATTAGAGTTGTTTTATTAAGCTATTTTTGCTATTTTCACTTTTACTTTAGCAAAACATGAACTAAATTAAAACAAAATCATCGTTGATCGATTTTCAGACCTTGTATTAATTACCGAGTATATTCATTCGCTCCAAAAATATGACGCTATGTCCTATAAATTGTTTTGATAAAATATTATTTGATTTCATTTGATTTAGTTTGATAAAATTGATTTACCGAGTAACTGACATCTTTCTACCGTAACCGTAAATAATGACGAAAAAATTGTCAGAAAAAGAGATAATATGAATAAAAAAACTCTCTGAAAAAAATTACTATTATATGGTTATAACAATATAATATTTTTCATGAATACGAGGCATGGTGTTATTTGGCGAAATGTAAGGAAAAAAATTAATCTTTTTTAAGGTAAAAAGTGGACAGAATAGATACGAATTGAATGGGAAATTAAAAATCTCACAAGTCGCGGTATGAGGGTTTTCTTCTGTGTCTTTTTTTCCAATTATATAATCACGGACTTTAAGTTCCACGTGACGCCTTGTTCGCAGGTCTGCGGGGTCCATAGGCGCGCGCTCGGCACCCAGCACGCCCCTGCAAGCTGCCCCCGATGCGCCGCAGGCCGGAGGCCAACAATCGATCAGCGGGTCCCAACTCACCGTGGCCGGCGCCAACTATCCTCAACCTCCGAGGAGTCCCAGTCACGCGGCTTTGAGATGTAACGACAGGTGAGGAGACAAGCTGCACTTGCTCTGCAACACAGATTTATGGTCGCGAGCCTAACTTCCATTTTTTGCGCAAAATACCAAATATCGATATTACAGTGTATTAACGTTCTTTTACATAATACACTGTTTTATTGAAAGTCTGTGTGTAATATTGTACGTAATATTGTATTACAATTTGTTATATAAACAAATTGAAAATACTAAAAAAGGAAGGGAAGGGTGTTGTTCAAGGTAGAGACTTATTTAGAAAATTTAACGTGTCGTATGGCTTATGTGACGCGACATGTGGCTCTTATGATAATATTTAGTTTATAATTAATTTGCGAAAATCAGTATTTAAATTTTTCGAAAAGTGAGACGCAGCTTATGCTTTGTAATTGTTACTGTACTTTTTTTGCCATTGACGCTTTTTACTCTCGATACGTGAGATCGATGAATAATTTTGCATATATCTACACGCTTATTTTTATTATTCTTATTAATGTCATATTATTTTCAACTTTGCTCCCGCAAGTCAGATGATTCCCACGTGAAATCGCGCGCTATCGGCTCTTGAAAATTATCAAGCAGCGACAATGATAATGTCGCACACCTGTGAATTGTGGAAAAAGTGAGAGAGAGAGAGAGGAGGGGTGGGATTTTGATAAAGGAAGATGTTATATATTTTTGCGATAAGAAGATATAATTAACTTGTGGGAAATTTGTTCTATGTGAGAGTCACAGCGTATCATCAATTATTAAATGCCATTATTAATTACAGTTATTTATAATGTTTAAATATTATTACGGCATTATTACGGCATACTCGTCATGATAAGATTGAGAAGATCAGATGTAGTTTGTCGACGTGACTTAAACGGAAGTATTAAAGAAAATAATTTTACAAATAGACGCAATTAATTAACATTTTTTTTTCATCACTATCACATTTGCCAGGCACTTCTTTTTCTAATCTCGAGTACCCAAAATATCGGGCGACTTATTTTGTTACGGAAATAAAAATAATTAAAAAATAATATATGAACTGATAATCTCAACAAGTTCCTTTACTTTTAACCGATTATCTATTAATCGGATATTAAATTACATGTTAATTGGATCACTCATATATTTACCAAATAATACAAGTTCAAGTGTGTTTCTCGAACGCGTATGTTATGTTTCGTGTGTTTTTTAGTTATGTAATGCGCTTTGTAAATTTTTACGACACGTAAACTGGTGCTATGCGTCGATTTTAGCAGATAAGATAAGACCTGCAGAACTAGACTCGCGAGTCTCACATTAAAAACGATTTATAAGCACACGACGTCGATATATAGGCCGATAATTTCCATCGCATGTTTAACGTTAAATGCCGAGGAGTTAGACAGCACTTGTAGCGTTAAATCACGTCGAGAATAGAGTTGTGTTTTGAAACAGTTCAATCGTACGGGAATGTTTTGCGGCCATTCTTACAATAGCTGTTCCATGCATGCCGTCCATAAGCGGTTATTACGGTACAAAGCATGACGTCGCACGTATTATCTGGGTGAAATTGCCTTTTGTGACTGAACCGTCTCGATACAAAATATGAGTACCTCGTTGCTCAATCTTGACAATATTTTTGCAGCCCTCTTATATAAAATTGAGTGAATCTTCCTCTATTGAAAATAATGAGGTCCCTCTCGTTCATAAGACCTTCGTAAAATTGTTCCTAAGATGAAAAACTTTCGTAAAATTCTCTCTATCTTACAAAACATGATCAAGCTTTTTTTATTAGAAGCGATTTCTACAGACGGGATTTCGTTGAATATTTACGAATTTTTGATTCAACTTGAAACTTTGTATTTAACGAGATGTGCACGTTCTATTATTTTTTTCTAAAAATATCTTAATTCCAACGAGAGAAGCAGATATTGATAAATACGTTTACGATTCTTTTTTACGCCAAATCCTCATTAATATTCATCTATCTTGTCATTTGTTTTTAACATTCATCTATATTATAAAAACTACATTTTCTTTATCTATATCTATCTCCTGAAGGAAGCTTCTTTAAAAATAAAAATAAAGGATTATCAGAGGTCAGCTTCGGATAGCTGCCCGATAGAGAGATTAGAATCGCTTTGTATACAATGACATATGGACTATATTGCAGAAAGATAAGCACAAGTAGAAAACATACAATGACAAGAAGGAGACGTGCAAATACGTCATGGATTTTATCGAATACGCGTAAATATTATCGTGCCGGAAGGAGAAATTTTTCCTGCCTGAATTTTAGGAATCTACGATATTTCGCCGAATCATAGGATCACGCGGTTGCATCCCTATCGATATTGGCGGCTCCCATTAAGCCCGCGTGAATCTTATCACGGTCGAATTTCCATTTATCATTTATTTCCTTTATCTCGCTCGTTATCGGAACGGCTTATTACATCCGTCGTTAACATTATCGCCGTGCGACTTTCTTTTTCGTCTCTCGGTTCCGGCCAGCCTTTTAATCGAGCGAGATGGCCGCTCCAGACAGTCTCCCACGTGTTATCATTGCCGCCGGCAGCGGATTGTTAAGCCACACGGATCGTGTACCAGTTACGCGTTACGCTGTACGTCGGGCGGTCGTCTTCGCGTGCGAAAATCGCGCGATACGCGACGCAATCGGCGAGATGGGTCGGCGCGATCGGTGATTCGAATCGCGTCATTCGAACGTTTTTCGACTTTCGCGATGCGCTATTCTCGATGAGTCGAAAGAATTAAAAGTTTTGCCCATTTGCCACAACTAATAATTTAATCATAAGAAAAAAAAAAGGAGTAAGAAAAGGAGTAAGAAAACTCCATCACTTAGACTTCGATGTCAGATATTTACTGAACTCGGGTGTTCGAGTTCAGATGTAATATGTGAATTTAGGCAGATATTACGCGAAGGTATTAACTCTTAAATTATTAATTTAATTTGTCTTAAATAATAGTTATCACCTCTTTTTTTATATTTTGATTGATTATAAATTAGCGGAAAATAAAGGCAGAATTTATAAAGTTTAAAGTTTTTTTTTAATATAGATTTTGGAGATGGTACTTGATAAGTATAATACGTTTCATATTTTTTATATTTTTGTTATTATTCGGAAGAAATGAATTAAATAGAACATTGTTGTTTGTTTTAAAAATCCATTTTTTTTTATGAAATAACTTTGTTTGTATGAAATTTTATCTAAATAATTTTGTCTATTTCTGTTTGCGTCGGAATTTTCAGAGGTGAAAGCTTTCGTATTTTTTTACGATACGTAAGTTTTGTCACTGTTAAAACTGGGCTAGTGATCTGTTGTACGAACTGGAGACTGTATCGATAAAAACGTCCGCATGAGACTATTTCAATTTTTGAAACGTGAAAAACGGGGATCTACGAAAAATTCGACGATGGGGACGCGTGTGGAGATGTGGAGTAACGATTTGTGGAGTATTTCTATTATGGGGAAAAGAAATAGCACGATCCCCCAACAGAATAACTCCAAAAAGTTAGTAATGCTTACTTATTTGTTTGTTTATTTGTTTATAATACAGCGTATGATTTCAATAAAAATCAGAGCTGTAACATCATGTTACTTCTTCAGTTTGAATACTTTGGTGAAAGATAAGATATAATATAAATGATAAGAATAATTTTTAAACTTATATACTCTCGAGTGGACATATGTAATGTTAAAAATTTTTCTTTGTTTTTAATTTATAATTCAGGATGCCAAGTGACTCGGCGCTTCTTAAACGTCTGAATGAAATGGGAGATAAAGTTAATCTGAAAGTGAAGTGTCTAAAATATTCTCGAGATTCGTCGCAATTAATTATCATATTTAATTATCGTCGGGAAAGGAATTTTAATCTGAAACATCCGCGTGTTACATTCGGCTGTGCGTAAATACTGAGTATTACTCAATATTTTAAAATGATACAAGCAGCATCGTCAGTCAGATTAAGTTTCGGTAATGCAGTTAAAGAGATAACTCTTGCATCATTTACGTTATCGTTCTAACCCAGAGAAAATCAGCAACCTTTTAAATACCCGATACCCTTTTCCGTATTTTGAACTCGCATCCGGATGTCGCATCCGTAGAAAACAATTTCCAGTTGGCGTATGCGTTATGGTAAATTAAATACGGCGCATATTAAATTCGGATATTATAATAATCGGTAATTTACGAGGCACGCAATATCTTTTTACTTGATAATATATCTCTAAGAAGAAATGAATTCTAACTGCGATGATATAAAATGAGATATGATAGTATCAGAAAGGGAAATACGTCAATAAACCTTTCTCAGAATTACAGGAGTTTGCACGTACAAGTTGATTTAATTTTATTTTACAAGAATATATACAAAAGTAGAAAAAACACATCAATTATGATCATTATTACGATAATTATTATTTTTATAATTAAACATTTTGTTTTTTAATACAAAATTACATTTATTTGGTTGACATTATGTGAAAGATTAATTTTTTATTTGGTCATAATATACTCTAACATTATTCTTCTACAGCTAGCGTTACAATTGTTATTATTATTATTATTATTACAATTAATATCGTTGATACATCTCAATGATTATTTCGTATTTAAAAAAAATATCCAATCTTTTTAGATATTTTTTATTTTTCACTTAAATGCGGCGGTCGCTTAAAAACAGCTTGACGATGCATTTTTCTCAAATATATGTGTACGTAAGAGTTAAATACATAATATTTAGCATCTATGAGTACAGGCTTTCTTACATTTTTATTTTTCTTTTAGTCACCTTTCGAAGCCACTGAGTAGGAGTACACCATCGATGGCAGCTGGCGGCGCGCAAACTCCAGCAAAGGTTAGCAGATCCTCGTCGAGGTCGTCGCCGACGTCTACCAGTAGTGCAAGACAGAAGAAATTCCATAGGCATTTCAGTCAGGTAGAAATATATCTAAGTGATATATTTACCTTCTTGGAGTTTAACGAAATAAGCAATTGCTCGTGAAAAAGTATGGAAAAAAAAAAAAACTAAAAGGAAATGCCCCGTAAATATTGCTCTTTCCGATATAACAAGCGATTAGCTTGCTTAATTCATTATCGCAATACCCTGTTTCATTTTCATCCGATGGACAGTGTTTTAATTTCTCCGTAGGATATAAACGCGTACGTCAATGCACGCCTTGCCTATGAATAATATAAAAATACTTCCTCTTATCCGTGGGTGAACTTTAGAGAAGCGAGAGACCCAGATGTTTGATAAAAGGCATAAATAAGGCATAAATATTAATAGAGTTGTATCAGGATTTATAGTTTGGCGGTTTTCTTCTTGATTGATATTATTATGAGCAATTGATGTAGCATAGTATTTCGTCATGCAATTATGTAGAATTATTAATGAATGCATGCGTAGCGCAATCCTGATGGAGACCCTTCTTGACATTTGACAGGTATTTGATAAACAAGGTATCGCGTGACAAGTTGAAACGGACTCTTCAGTGCGAAGATATCATGACATGAACCGAATTCGACTGAGAGTATACAATAATTCTAAACAAACTATCTCGAATATCACAAATAAAGCACTTTTCCTAGAAGAGAATTTAACGGCTAACATTGTTTGTTGTGAAAAAAAAATTTTATTTTAGTATGATAATTTTTACGATTGCTTTGCATTTTTATATTATTCACGAGTTGACAGTTTATCGTATTCAAGTTTGCTTTATTATAAACTACACGGAAAGAACGATTTTGCTAAAGTGTATAAAAATTTTGCCAGATCTAAAAATAATTTTGTTGAATCATCAAGATAATTAGCTCAAAAGGGTTGTTAAGAATATTAATAACTTTTGTAATAATTTTTAATTATTAAACATTCTGTATTATTACTTTAAAATGATTCAATAAAATTATAATAAAAATATATTAAACGTTTCTGGCCAAATTTTTAGATACTCTGAAATCTCGTTTTATCCGTAATCGTTTTATAAACATTGGTACGATTTGCACGAACGGAGTGGCATAAACGGCATAAATTGCGCGAAGGAAGGAATATGCGCCGGTGGTACCGGCAAAAGGGCAGTACCGACCTAATGCGTAGTCTTCGAAATTTCGTTACCAGGTAGCGGAGGACGAGCGCGTGCTCAATTACTACAGCTGCGCGCTGGTGGGAGACATCTTGCTGCAGGGTCACCTGTACATCACGCCCAACTACTTCGCCTTCTACAGCAACGTGTTTGGCTACGTGACGAAGCTGCTGATACCGACAGTGTCGGTGCTGAAGATCAGCAAGGAGAAGACGGCGCGTATCATACCGAACGCGGTGGCGGTCGCCACGGAGGAAGAGCGCCACGTTTTCTGTTCGTTACTGTCACGTGATTCAACGTACAAGCTGATGAAGCAGGTCTGGGATGCGGCGATGGAGCCGCGAATGGCGGTGGACGTTCTGCCGGTTCTCGACAACGACACCAAACTCCTGGCTCCGAACGCGTTGCTGGTTGACGACTCCGAGGTGAACGTCGAGGAAGATGAGTCGAGTATGTCGGAAAGTGGTACCGATCTCACGGCGGTCACCAGATCTCCGGCTATCTGCACCGACACCGACGGCGCTGCCGTGGCGCTCAGCAGGCCCAGTTTGTCTCCTGCCAGGTGAGTCTTCATCTGTGCTTCCATGTAAAAAGCTAATGTAAAAAATAAAACAAGAGAGAAAAAATTAAATTAATTTAGGCGAATTAATTGAAAATTTTAGCAAATGGAATGGAATATAAGTGTCTAATAAAGATATCAAATTTATACGAAGTGAAATTTTATTTGCTTAAATCGCAATGACAAAAAAAAGCTAGATAATCTTATCGAGTTTTTTCTTAGCTCATTTGCGAAATGCAATACATTGAAGTTGTTTTCGCAACTGTCGCTTATTCCGCTTTTTTCTGTATCTTTCTTTCAGACTAGAGACAGCGGTATTAACGAAGGCGCTGACACCGAACAGATCCGGCAGGTTGGGATCTTTGTTTGCCGGCGGATTGAAGCCTGGCATGGTGATAACAATACTGGTGGCTCTCTTGGCAATTCTTTATGTATCGGCGGCTCTAATGATGATGCGCATTGATAGATTGCACACCGCTTATTTGAATCATCCCCTCGTCTCGCCGGAACGCTTCACGCAGGATCGGCTGTTGCATTATCTTAATACGAATCTGGATCAAATAGTAAAGGTAATTTTCCCGTTTATTCACATTAATTTGATTCTTATTATTATCTGGATAATAAAATGCGAATAATAATGCTATTTTGTCGTGAAATCTTTCCGGTCTCAATAGATAAATTATTTCTTAATTTATATATAATGGCTGTAAATTAAATAACTTTATTAAATTAATACTAGAAATATGCAAAGCTAAGTATATTGGCCTTGCTAGTCGTGGCTGGATTTTTTGAGACTTAATAATTATTTTTTTATTTATATTTATATATACATAAATTAAAAATAATTATTAATTAGAAATATACAAGACAGATATATTTAATTCTAGTTAAGTCTTGATACATTTTTTTAAATTATATACATCTTATATATTTTGAATACTTTATTGATCAATAAATATTTATATATTTAAATTAAGTTAAATTAGATAAGTTTTTATTACTTTCAATAATAAATGCAAATTTATAATTTGTATATTTCATCTAATAATTTCCATATTTTATTTTGTTTTCATGTTAAATTACAAGACACATAAAGTTATTAGCAATTTTTATTACTCATAACTTTATCGCGCCAGATGTTCATATTTTATCGTGGCACTTGAAAATCAAAGATAATCGAAAAAAATCCCAGGTGTGACGGCATCAAATCAACTAATCTAAGTGACTAATCGTGCCACATTCATTTGACATGAAAGAATATATTTGCTCGTAGGTGCGGCAGAGTCTGCAGACGTTATCGCAGCAATTTGTGACAATGAGCCACCAGGGTGGTAGCCAGACGGGGCCGGCTAGCGGTGCGGTGGAACCGGAAGATGCGCCGAGTTAGCCCTCGACGATGAGACTCGACTCAATTCAGCCAAAAAATAACACGAGGCCCCGTCACCTCGCCGGCGCACGTAACGTTGTCTCGTGAACGACGGCGCTATCGCCGTCGTCATTGTCTTCGTCGTCGTCGCCACGTCGACGGCGACCGCGAGGATCGATCTCGCGCGATCGTCCTCCCGAGAATAGGAGTTATTGTCGTTTCTAGTACCTAGACTTCCGCGGGAGTTTAGAGAGGCGGTCGTCTCTAATAAAACAAGAAATCTCCGGGCGCATCTCGAACCGCGTACCTTTTTCGAGAGAACTTTAGGCGAACCTCGAACGTCCGCGCGAACGAGCGAACTAGAACCCGAGTGCTTGCAGATTCTAGGCTGTTTCGACAGAGACACACGCGCATAAATATATTCTAGACACAGGAAGAAACATACACAGACACGTACACATAGAGGAAGCGAAGGTACGAATATCAGCGCGCGACGGGCGAAGAGGTTTCTGCTATTTTTTTTTTTCCTTTTTGAACTAGTCACGTGTATACCTAAGCCCCAGGATACGACAAAAGAAACAAGAACAAAATGATATATGTATATATACATATAGTATATACATAGTTATATACATATAAAGTATCTATACATACAAATATAGATTAACAACGCATATTTCGCGATTACTTGTTCGTTAATTATGTATTTCGAGCTAGTCGGGCACTACTCTATCACCGCTGCTATATATATAATATATTAAAAGATCGACACTATTATATAGCATCACAAGTGGGTAATCTTATCTCGTTATAGCGCGTAATACACGCATCGAGCGATGATACTTTACTGAGACGATAAGTATCTACCGAGGTATAATAGGAGTTCGCTTTCCTTATTCGCCATTAGCTCTTTCAGTACCTGCCTTAAACCTGCATTTAATAATGATAAACATTTAATAAAAATATTCTACGATGTTATCCCTCGCCCCCGCCATGTCCATTTGGGAATCTTGAGATGGGATTTAATTTTCTCCGATGTTACTCAACAAAATTTTGAAAACAGGTTATTGATGGAAACAATTTGTGGCATTCTATATTAAGCAACGAAACTACGAATAATAAGTGTTGAATATGTTGAGAGAAAAGATAACGTGATTTCTCAGAAGTTTGAAGATTGACGGGCAGTTTTAAAAAAAGGTACTTATGTATTCTCCTCTGTTTATTGATAAATGAATTCTTTAATTAAAAAAGTTTTCGGTTTCTTGAAAACTTTTCTAATTGAAGAGAAATGTGACTGGCTTCATAGTTATTTGCTGATAATTTTAATGTGACGTTATTTAAGTGATTCTCGATGTCATTACAGATTGTAGCGTATAAACTATAATAATTGATAAATAGAAAAGGGATTTTTGACAAATTTAAATGAGAGTTGTAAACGAAAACTCTTGCCTAAATATTAGCGTTTGCATATTTGTATCCCACGACGAGTGTAAGGGAATATCTATATAACGACCTTTAAAGTTAAGCGAACACTGATGAACGCCGGCTGTAAAATTGCATTGATAGTAAGAGGAAGGCGCTAACATCCCTACATTTAGTTCGGTACTGAAAGGGTTAAATTGCGCAGCTCGGATGAACCTAGAGATACAAGAGAGAGAGAAAGAGAGAGAAAGAGAAGGAGAATTCTGCATTCTCCTGTGCGCGACTGTTCCTACTACACGCTCTCGATTGTTTCTGGAAGTAACGTAGACGGCGTATATCTTCTTCTGGATTCGATCACGTGAGTCGTCTGTGTCGAAGTGAATATTTCGATGATTAGACAAAATCATCTCTCATTTGATTCCTTTATGCTTAATATTATTTTAAAAAATAATTTATTTCATACAAATCTTCATCTAACTAAATTTATTTTAATTTTATTTATGTTTTGATGATACTTTCAATACATGTGTATCTAATATAAAATAATAAAATATTAAAGGTCTGAAAAAAACAACGGTATCTGTAATTAAATTATATTATATTTTTAAAATTATTCCTAGGTAATGGAAAAGATTTTTATTTTATAAATTAAAAATATTTATTTTATAGAAAGTTAGGTTTAAAGTGGCATATATTGATTTGATTAAATTTGAGTCGCTCAGGACCGAGCTGTGTGTCGAGCATAAATACGTCAAGTTTGTCGCATTTTGAAATTTCTCTGTCGTCACACTTTCGAGACGGACGATTCGCGCGTGAAGGTGCTCGCGAAATATTTCATTTATTCGAACAAATTCCGAAATCGTTGCACTTTTTGACGGAACGAGGAATGTTCAAAGAAAAACAGAGGCGTTATATTTGCGATTAATGGAAGACGAGAGGGTGGAGGTTGACTGTGATAATAGGATTGTGAATGCGTGCTCGCAGAGGCACGATCGCGCTTAACTCTTTACTGCATGAATTTTTGTCTCCGCAACAGAGAGAAAAGTGTTTTATATATATAAAGAAATATAGAAAATGTGATTTGTGTAATATGCGAAACGCAGTAAAGAAATAATTTTTATGGGTTTTTGCTCGGAAAAAGAGAGAAAGGATGAGAAAGAAAAGAAAACAATTGATAAGCGCGATCGTTTCCCTCTTCGAGCTCAATATTGGGATCTAAGAGAAGTGCTGTTATATTAATTAGCTATATTTATAAGAATGTAAAGAGAAAAAGAGAGAGAAAGGAAATTCCCTTAAACATTGTTTTCTACGTTGGTATATTGTTTATTAATTAATTATACTGGATGGGATATACAAACGGTATTGCGGTATTACTTTAAGTTTCGATCTTTCATTGGACATTACCATTATTGTTACGTTTTTATTATCGATTGACTACGTTGACCATGTTATTATACTCATGCAAGAAACGAGGCGAGATCGAATACGAGACGACACGATCAAATTAAAAACTTATTTATTCTCTTCTGATTTCTTTTTGGAAAATTGTGAAAAATGTGGAACGGGAACAGTATTTATTCTTTTTGCCTGTCCGGCAAATTTAAAATGCACGATTCGACCTCGCGCGTGACGATTGCTTCGTCGACATACTTTGACCGTAAAGAGAAACGTATCGACGTGTCGTTATTAATGACTCATTAAGAGGCGGAAGCGTTCCGATATATGTACACGCACCAAAAAAAAACGCGAGCACACGCACGAGAAGGAGACTTGTGAATTGCTTTACCGGAAAATCTTCAAATGGGATTTTGCAAACCCGATCTGTTATACATTGTCACACAATGAAAACTCTTGGAATTTATAAATATGATCTTTCGATACGCAGAGGGATTAATGAAACGTGTTTCGTCATCCGAATAATGAAGTAGAACTGATTAGCCGATATTGAATATTAATAGATGAACAGCAAATATTGTGCAGAAGAGGGAAATTTAAAAAGAGTCAACAGCAATTTTTATTTTATAGAATTAAATTTAATTTTTCCATAAACTAACAATTAATTTGAAAAATGAATTTCTTTTGGCTGTTTTTAATTTATTCAACTATTGCGAAACTATACATTATTGTTAGAATTGTTCTCTTCCAGACTAAATAGATTAAATAATACTATAAACATTTACTTTATAATGTTGTTTCAAATCTAATATTAAAGTAAAGTAAAAAGAAGACAGAAAAGTAATTATCCATTTTTTTATATACAAATATTTGACGGTTTGATGTCTAATAAATAAAAAAAAAAAAGAAAATAAGATTCTCTTATTATTTTTATTACTTTTTTTATATGGCGATAAATTGAGTTTGGCAGAGCAATCTCATATCGGAAATCCATGGCAATCAGTTGTGAGAGAAGTTGAGAGAAAAGGACATCGAGATGCGAGGATCGTAGTCAATAAACGCGACAGCCAAGTCCTGTGCCAAATTTGGTAAAAATTGAATGAAATATCCTTAACGAAGACACGCTTGTTCCTGTCGTGCGCTCGTAAAGCTTTTCCGCCACATTAGGGAGTCGATGTTAAAAAACCTGCTAGAGGAAAATGCCGATTTATATTAAAAATTGTTTTACATGAAATGGCATTACTTATGAAGTATTGATCATTATTGTATCATTACTCACAGAAGATTTAATTTTCGATAAAATAAATAAAAATAATATATTTATATGTATATATTTCCTGTGTAGGAAATTTATTTTGAAAAATTATGTATATTTTTCTAATTCTAACTTGAAGAAATAGGTATTTAATTTTACAATTTTGTAAAAATTTATTTCTGTAATCTTTTTATTAAAGATTTATTTCTTTATTCAAGACAATGAAGAAGATAATTAATCGTTTTCTTTGTTGGCCTTCCATGAGTGATTGTACATTAGTGATCATTGTTGTACGAATCGGCAGTAAGAAAAGCATTTTTTTCTGCGAAAACGACGCAACCCCTAAAAACCACGAAGTGTGAGATGATCGAGAAAAAAATGCGAAGCATACAAGATGATAAATCCCCAATCCGAAAATTATCCGAAGCGGATATTGCGTTAGTTAATTGTATTGCGTAGTCGATAGTATCTATTCCTCGTTCTTGTTTACATATGACTGCTACTTGCCTTACCTAATGTTTTTAGACATTTTAGATGGGTGCTCAACACACACGATCCGTTTATTTAAGGATTATACGAGTGTGTATGTATTGCAAGATTTATGTCGAATCTGTGCGTTTCGTGTATCGTCGATGATTAAAGATCTTTGTATATTCTCGATTGGACAACTGAGATAAAAATTTTCAAATTCTCAGTAACTAATAATGAGCAGCTAAGAGATTGTCCTACTTGTATAAAAAGTATATTCAAAAGTATATTCAAAATTTTATATACTCTTTTACAAATTTATTAAGTTCCTTCGTGTATATAATTGTTTTCTTATGTATTTTTATAAAAATGTTTACAAAAGCAGATATTAAAATAAATATTACATTTGCTTTTCGTAAGATATAATATTAAATACAATTTTGATTTTTTGGATATAAAATTTTTGAATTTTTATTTTTGAATTTATTTATATTTTAAATTTATTATTTCGAGAAAGAAAAAAATGGGATAGGAAATGAATTTTCGTTAATTCTGCTTAATTGTGAGAGATATGTGCGATAGATCTTTAGACGCGATACACAAAGTGCACGATTGGAGGAAATATTTGTTAATGATAAAATTGCGTGGCCGCAGGGAGAAAAAGAAAGAGAGAAAGTTTCATACCCGCAATTATTGGATCTCGCCATTATTACGCGCACGCGAAAAGTCGGCGGGAGGGAATTAAAAAAGAACTACAGACCAATAATTTACTACGTAATTTGTGTAGCTCGATACACAGAACGCAAATAAATTTGTGAAAACATCAAACCGCCGTACAAGTTCACCTCGTCACAAGTTCACCCCATTTCCTTTCTCATTTCCCATCGCTAGCGAGTAATCTGCAAACTGACCGCAACGTCCACCACCCATGAGAACCTGCGGTTTATCGAGTTAATTACCGTTGCATCATGAGTTGATAAGATATAACTCTCCAATTAAATTTTATTCCAAACAAACGATATCGAAATTAGCCTTTGTGCGCATTAAGATCGAAAAAAACTATATTTATTATTAGTATTTTAAAAGACGAATTTCATTTTACATACGTCTTATGCTCATTTCTATCAAGAAAAGCAGATTAACTTTAGTCTCAATTTAACTTGAACTAGAATTAAAATCTATCTTTTTTTAATTCCAAAAATTAGAAAAAAATAAAGAATAAATTAAACCGAGATTAAAGTTAAAAAAAGATGGAAAAGATAAAAGTAAGAATAGAGAGAAATTCAAGTTTTCTATTTACATTTAAATTTAAATTTCAGGCGAATTTTTTCATTTTTTGATATACTTAAAAAATATTTATATTATATCTTTGAATTTATCATTATTTCAATAAGTTATACAAAATTCTAAAATAGTCTAAAGTCCTTCCTACAATTTATAAATATCAATTAAAAATGTACTGTATTTTTTCTTTTATCTTTAATTCATTAAAATATAATTAAAAAAGAAAGTTTTTATATATTATACGCGTTTTATACACACAAAATTAATCCTAATTTTTTTCACAATAAAAAATGTTTTTTTAATAATTTTAATTGAAGTATCTTTCTCGAAAATACATGAAAGATAGAAAAATAGATAAATTATTTTAAACTGTAAATAAATGGAATAATATATTCAAATGGAAAAATTAATTGATTTGTCGTTTTTTTTTATAGCTTTACATATAGTGTGCGTTTCGGCTTCATATCGACACGTTTACTCAGAGATCTAAAAGCTACATGAGATTATTGTTGTAGTGGGGATTTGCGGTTACTGTAGGAAGCTATATCTCATATAAAAGGCAGAACGCGTTTTCGAACGTCAGTGCGTTTGCGGTGTAACTTGGAAATTGATTGTCGTTCGTGATTCTGTTTTGTGGTTTCTTCCGTCGTTGATTGTTTCATAAATCTGTACAAGGTAAGTTTGAATTTTATTTTGTTCGATAAACTACTTTAAAAAAAAATCGGTATATAGAAAAAAAACAGAAGTTTTCAAGAAATAAAATTCCAAGAAATAAAAATTATTGAAGTGTATGTAAAACTAATTGTTGTAACGATATTAAAATATGAGAAATATCTACATCCAATAAGATACCTATGAATTCTGAAATTAAATCTTGATATGTATGCATATATGTAACGTCTTATTAAATTATTTTCTATGTTAAAATTATAATTGATATACAAGTAATGATATTTAATGGGATTATTTAATTTTCAATGATCTAAATTTTGGATATTTTATTAACATTTAAAAAATTAATTATGTAATATATTTTTAGAATGTATATATAATATGAACAATATAAAGAAAATAATACGAACAATATAAAGAAACAATAATAACAATAATATGAACAATATAAAGAAAAGTATATTATTCATTGCTTTATTAAGAGGCATGAAAGAAATATTTTAATCAAAAATTTTCTTGATTTCTAATTTCAAGAATATTATTTTCATATTTTAAAATATACCTCTTAAAATCTTACATTGATCTTACATAAGTCTTATTTTAATTAATGATTTAATTTAATTACTTAAATTTATTCACTATTTATTGAAAGATGTGAAAAAGATCACCCAAAGATTTTCTTTATCTCCATTCTTCAAAAATATTATTTTGACATTTTAAAATAATCGCTGTGCGGATTCCATTTTAATCACTTAAAGCAATATTGGTGATGTTGCCGTAAATTATCAAGTAAATTATCAAGAGTCGCTCATAAAAAGAACATGGGTTTTTTTTTTTATTCGATATCACGGAACACAACTCGCTTTCAAAATAAGATGAAGTGTGGCTTGCGTAACACGGTTTATTCAAATGAGGGGGATTGTCTCGAAATACCGGTTTCATTTCTACAATCAATATATATAAGTGATCTCTTCACGTTATTTGGCTGATGATCGGATGGTCGGAGACGCACGTATCTCAACGCAGGTGAAATCCCGCATTTCACCCGTGCGGAGAATCAGGTGAATCATCGAGGTCGACTTGATGGGACTCGTTTCGATCAACCGCCCCTTTATGGGATACGATTACGTGGATTACGCGCTCGGAATTTTTCCCGGACTTTTACGCAATGTCTCCGGATGAATCAAAGACGGATGCAGACCATGCAATCTGAAGGCAATGAGAACGCATCTTCGAGTGTTGTCCCGTTGTGGCAATACTTGGGAATGAGATTACACAATTGCGATTGATGCACCAAATCATACTTCCGCATGAAATATCTTTGGCATGATCGTTAATTTTTAAGAGGACTTACATCTCGTGACAATTTTGTCTCTTAAACATACATTATTTATCCATACCTTAAAGATAATTGAAAGAAAATATCGTAACGTTAAGTTTATTTTAAAATGTCTACACTTCTTTTTTTATTCAAATCGTTCTTAAATCGGAAGTACATGGAATTTTATACATGGATATATTAAAATTTAAATTAATTACAATATTACTGTTTATTAAAAAAAAAAAATTGAAAAGTTTTCAGAAAAAAGATATTTTCTTGAAATTCTCAGAAATTTTCTATTTAAAGAAAACAAATTTTATAATATAATTTAGTTCAATTTCTTTCATAATCTCGCAAATAGGACGATAAACAATTTTCTAATTTTTTTCTATTTATTTTTCTAGATGTCCGAAGAACCGCTGATAGTTGAAGCGGTGTACTTGTACGAGAAGGAGAATGCCGAGGCTCACCGCACCTTCAATTTTGAGATTGTCCATCAGGATCCGGCAATTCCCGTTCTTCGACGAGGACAGGCCTTCCATGTGGCTTTGAGATTCAACCGCGAATACGTGGATGAAACCGACATCGTTCGGCTGCTCTTCAGCTTCGGTCCGAACCCCAACGTGTTGCGGGGTACCAGAGGAATAAACACGATTACCAACAGGGATGCTTACCTGACCGATCTGGAGGCTTGGGGCGTTCGAATGGTCGGCATTCACGGGGTGGATCTGTCCGTCGAAGTCAGAAGTCCGATTGACAGTCCCGTTGGAGTGTGGCAATTGAACGTGGAAACTAATACTCTCGGCAGAAAAAAAGCGCCGAATACTTACAATTACGAAAAAGATATCTATCTACTCTTCAATCCTTGGATGAAAGGTACGCGAAGCTGATAGAGAAGTAAATTTGCAAATTATTTACATGGAAAAAACAATTTTGCTGAAATATATCTAAAAGTTCAATATAAATCTGAAAATAATTTTGTTGAGCTATGTAAGACGTTTAAGCAGCCTTTAGCTTGTAAAAATTTTTGATATTCTAATAAGCAATTTGAATATCATAATTTATAATTTGAATTTCATAATTATTTTGATGATTTTTGATAAAATTATTTTCTATATCAAGATTTTAGATACTTTAGCAAAATTTGGTTTTTGCGTAAGGATCGCAGAATATTTCATTAATATCTTTTTTATCGATTCCAATTGCAGAGGATTTGGTCTATATGGAAGATGAGCAATTGCTTGACGAGTACATCCTCAATGATGTCGGAAAAATATGGGTGGGTCCATGGGGTAGTGCCCGTGGTAGAGAATGGGTTTTCGGACAGTTCGACGCATGTGTGCTGCCAGCTTGCCAGCTATTGCTCGAAAGATCCGGAATCAAGGCAATATCCAGAGGCGACCCGGTCAGAATGACTCGGGCAATCTCGAGAATTGTAAGACATCCTCATTTTTTTATTCCAATAGCTTGTTTTAAAATCAACTGTCGTGTTTGTATTATTATGAATTTGTTCAAAATTAGAAATCATTAGATATCAATTGAAATAATTCGATTTTACAATTACTAATTAAATCAGAATATACCGTAAGATTGCTTATTCATATTCTAATTAAAAATAATTAAAAGAGGAATATCACGATGGTGAGGACGATTTATTCCAAGACTCGAAACTCGTTCTATTTCTTCTTTCATTGAAGTTATCTTTAAATCAAAATCAATCGGAGTGCAATTTGTTTAATTTATATTTTTCTTCTTTATCGCTTTTAGATAAACTCTAACGATGATAAGGGCGTGATAACTGGCCGCTGGGATGGCGAATACAGTGATGGTACCGCGCCGGCCGCTTGGACCGGAAGTGTGCCTATTCTGGAGCAATTCTTGGAGACCGGTAACGAAGTCAAGTATGGTCAATGCTGGGTCTTTGCTGGTGTCGTCACTACGGTCTGTCGTGCCCTGGGAATTCCGTCGAGAGTGGTGTCCAATTTGGTATCGGCTCACGATGCCAATGCTTCGCTATCAGTGGATCGTTACTACGATTTGAATAACGAGGAGCTCGAGTACGATCCGAACAACCCCCTGGGCGAAGATTCCATCTGGAACTATCACGTATGGAACGACGTATGGATGGCGAGACCAGATCTCCCGAAGGGTTACGGAGGCTGGCAGGCCATCGATGCTACTCCTCAGGAACAATCGGACAACTTTTATCAGTGCGGACCAGCATCGGTGGAGGCCGTCAAGGAAGGTGCCGTCGGTTACAATTATGATGTAACTTTCATGGTAGCGTCCGTAAATGCGGATTTGATGAGATGGAAGGAGGATCCGGAAAGCGATCTGGGATATTCCAAGATCGACTGCAACAAGTACCAGTAAGCCATAAAATTATAAATATCTCATAAATAGCGATCTCTCATATCTCATAGATAGCGAATATCTTTGCGAATCTGCTTGCTTGATAGTTTCGAATCTGTAATTACTTCAAAAAATAAAAGCAGTATTTTTAAATAGAATTGAGTCTGAATAAATGAGCTCAAATCTTCAATAAATACTTTAAAAAACGAGAATATTATCTTCAAGTGGAGAACTGTTGAATATTATCATATTTTTAAAATTTAAAGTACAATTTCATTAAAAATGTATTTTATTAAAAATTACTGATATTTTATATTCATACAAAAATATAAAAAAAAGAAAATAAAAAATTACAAACTAGATAATAAATTTTTATTAATGTTTGTTAAAATAAATTATATTATACAGCAAATATAAGATTAATAAAATTGAATAAGATGACACTTTATTATAATTTAATTCAATTTAATGGAAGTTTGTGGCTTTTATTCAACAAAATTTCTCGAATTTTATTGCTAGAAATAAGCGATTACTTCATCCTTCTCTCGAAAGTAAAGTAATTAATACATCTCAAGTCTGTCTCAAAGAACACTTTTCTATGTCTCATTCGATATTCTTTTGTAATGATTTCATTCATCGGTAATACGTTCGCTAATCATTCATGGCACGAGCAAATTTGTCGCGGACGGAAATAGCTATGACAATTCGAATATGCATGAAATATATAAAAACGAGTCGAACGTGGAGGAACGATGGGTGTGCCTGTAACGAAAACAGAAACGCAGGCTTTGCGCTATTTGTTCATCCTGCAGTTCATAATTACAACATGTCCTTCAATTGCGTCGTAAAACATGAATTACTGTTTGTACTCACGATTTGCATAATATCTGCGAGGTATTTCTACGTTGGAAAATGTAGATAATGCGAAACGCATGCATAAATATGATAGACTTAATGATCAATTCGTTTAAATCGCAATAAATTGCGATAAATGTGTTATTTTTATTCTGTACGTATATGTTATTACTTCTCATATTTAATTACATAATTTACACAGATAAAAACACTTACATTTTTATATCTTTCATGGAAATAAAGTTTGAATGAAATATCTAAAAATTTGACCAGAGATCTGAAAATAATTTTGTTCAGGCTATCAAAATAATTATGTAGAATTCAAATTAATTGTTATGGAATGAACATTTTTGCAATATTATTTTATGTTCTAACAAAATTATTTTTTATAATTTTTAAATATTTCAGCAAAATCGTTTCTTTTCATATTTCTCTATTATTTTTTTATTAGTTAATTAACAATCCATGCTGTTTGCTAATACTCGAATCACACACACACACACACACACACACACACACACACACACACACACACACACACACACACACACACACACATCTTATGTTTTTTATTAAGCTTTTTTGTAAAGCAATAATTGCTAATTTGAAATAATGATGAGGATTCCGTCATTACGATACATTTTGCTGAACTAATGTTGAACTAATGCGAATTATCTTCGCAGCATCGGTCGAATGATTCTGACGAAGGCACCGTGGATCTTCGATCCTAATGGAGACAAGGATAGAGAAGACATAACGTCGCTCTACAAGGCCAAAGAAGGTAAATGTTGCAAGAAAATTGCCTTCGGCATATCGTCCTGTAATAAACTCACAACTCGAACAACGAACAAAGATATTTTATATTCAATGAAAAGCCACATTTGGACGATTGATCGGGAGTTTATTTTAATTTTTTTAATAACTTTTAGGCACCGAGGTTGAGAGGCTGACCCTATATAGGGCAGTGCGCAGCACCGAAATGGCGAAGAGATTCTACTCGCTGCCGTCGCCGGGTAAGGAAGATGTTGAGTTCGATCTTATGGAGCTCGAACGCGTCAACATCGGTGAGCCATTTGCTGTGACGGTGAACATCAAGAACAAATCTAACGAGCTACGCACCATTCAGGCTATCCTGTCCGCCGGCAGCGTTTACTACACTGGAGTTAAGGCGAAGCTGGTAAAGAGAGCTTCCGGCGATTTTGTGCTTCAACCGAACGCCGGTAAGAAGAATAATTCCTGTGCATTTTTTTTTTCTAAACGTTTACGGCGAAAGTCAATGGATACTGCGAAAATATTATGTCAATATTAGAAAGATGGTAGTTTGTCGAGGTATCGATAAAGTTTGAATTGTAAATACGCGAAGAATTGCGAGGAGTTGCAAGTTGACGAGTGATTTCTGAGAATCGAAATATGTGAGAATTTTTACTTAAATGTAAAAGAATTTTACATTTACAAATCTATTATTAGAATTAATGATACTAAAAATAGACGAAGGGTCGATAAATATGACACGTTAAATTAATTTGCATTTAAATTTGCATTTAATGTTTTATTCCCGTAGCTAATGTCCCAGCATTTACGAGAGAGGCGATTGATTTGCTTGGTTAATTTTGTCTGGAATTTCTAGATAATGATAATTTATTGGGTAATCAGCAAATGAGGAAAGAACTGTGTAAATTTTATTGCGCCGTTGTTTAACTTCTTTGCGCTCAATTATCTGAGATTGACTTCTGTCCTTTACGTACATGCACTGAATGTTTGAATTGTAATTCTCGTATTTTAATTCATTGTAGTGGAACAATTAAGACTCACTGTGACAGTGAATGATTATCTGGATAAATTAGTAGAGTATTGCATTATGAAGCTATATTGCATCGCCACGGTCAAGGAAACTCGACAAACTTGGGCGGACGAGGATGATTTTCAAGTTTTAAAGCCGAATATCGTAGTCAAGGTACTGTAACAAAAATCAAATCAAACTAGAATTTATTAGTCTAACGATTTTCAGTTTTAATTTTTATAATTTCTTTTATGTTTTGTATGTTTTTTTTATGTTTTTATACGATTTTCAAAATTTATTTTTTAAATATTGAACATTAGACAACCTAAATTAATTAGACCCACTAGTTATATGATCATCATTTATCTTTTGTGTTATGTATTTCTAATACACAAATATCTACATATTTTTCTTTTACTCAGAAAATTATCTATGAACTATTTCTAACGTTTCAGATCGAAGGTGAACCAACAGTTGGACAACCATCGACCATTACGCTGAGCTTTAAGAATCCCTTGAACAGGTCCTTGACCAATTGCATGTTCAACTATGCCGGACCTGGGCTCTCTAGAAACAAGACTTTGACCTTCAGAGACGTCGGACCCGAAGAGGACGTTTACGTAGAGCATCAACTCGTACCGCAAAAGCCCGGAGAGCAAAAAATAATCGCCACTTTCACATCAAAGGAGTTGGTTGATATCACCGGTTGCGCGACTGTCGATGTCCTTGAAGCCGAATGAATCGCAACATGATTGTTCAAATTCATTTCGCATTCTTAATTCAAAGCACGTTAAGAATATCAAGTGCATCCGATTGATTGTCGTGATAACATAGATTATAAAATATTTTGATTTTGACTATCATACGTAATATCGTTTAAGTAACATCTTTGCAAATTAATTTCGCTATAAATAATTTGGATTAAACAATTTCGAATACTATTTTGTAATATCAATTTGTAACGTTAATCTGTAACGAGGGATTTTGGCAAAAATAGGACTTAAATTTAAAATGAGAAATTAGCAATGTATAGGACATATCATCAAAATAATGTATCGAGAATAATAATTCAACCCTTCTTTCTTTTCAATATTAACCTTTTATTGTTACATAAGTTTTACAAAATATTTTTATTACTTTGCAAGAGAATCTTTTTTACTTTCGTAAGTTTATATTTTTTTGTATGTCAAACATTTAATAAAACGAATATATATTATAACAAATGCAATAAAATGTAACATGTACAAAAATATATTTGAAATCAAAGAAAACATAAACTTAAAAGAATATCAGTGAAATCCATATTATGCTACGCGACATTTGAATATATAACGTAAATTACAAGATTATTTCATTGAATCGCATTGGAAGGAAAATTGCAAACACCAAAATATTACAGTACAAATGATGCAACAGTAGAGAGGAAACAGGTTCTCACGCGAAATAAAAGAAGTTCTTTTAATCGCCGCAGGAAGTGCTAGAGGTTTATTAATCATTCTCTCCATTTCGAAACTTTCATCATTTCCACTTCTCTCCGGTTGTAGTAATTCGAGCGCATATTTCTCTTGTGTGTCATGTATCAGCAGTTGCATTAACAACTTCATTTCGCGATCAGAGATTTCATTTCGCTCATTTAGACTCGATCCTGCAACCGTTTCTTCGTCCTTTAGAACAGCGTTGTTTTCTTTATGGTCTATTTCAGAACGAATGTCCTCCAACGACGAAAATGCGGATTTGTATGGTTGATCGGAGCTATTGCACGAGTACGTAAAAAATCCGTCTAAATGATCGTTATTCACAAAGTGATATGCCGCTTTGCGTTCGGATTTTATGTTATCTATATTTTCGTGTTTTGTGAAAGGAACGTACTTTTCGAAACGATGTCGATTCTCATGTGTTTCTGTTTCATTATTTTCGATTTCTTCATTTTGTTTCTCAAAATTTCGTGATATCAAGTTTTCTCGATATATAATGATCGCTTCATGAATATTGCGAGCACGTTCTGCCGCGAGCTCAAAAGCTGCGAGTAAGTCACTTGGTATATTCTTCACTTTCGATTTCGGCATATCTTCGGCAAGCATGTCATTCTCGAGATTTTGTACGAGAACGTTGTATTCCGTACTATCCTCGGAAGAAGACTCGTAATTGAAGAATTGATTGGATATTTGACTTTCTAGATCATTTATTGAAGTATTGTCATTTACGTATTGTTTATTGAAATATTTTAGGGATTCTTTATGTTCATCAATATCAATGTTTGTCATATTATTTGAATAATTACGCAATTTCAAAAAGATTGGGTAAGAGTTGTCACGAGTAACTTCTAGTTCTTCAGTAGCCTTTGTTGGTTTTATTGGAATTTCTGTACTATCATAACTTTCTAATTTTAAATTCATTTGTGTACTTAATATCTCATCATATTTGTTGAATGGAATTTCCTTATTTTTATCGAATTTATTTTCACTTTCAGAATTAATTTCAGCACGTTTGAATAAAGATTTCGTTGTATGAATTGGAAAATCTGACGTTGATTGAATCACAGTTGAATCAACTTCTGCTTTTAAGTTTGTGAAGTCTATTAGATTGCAAGAGATTTCTACATCATTACAAACGACATTGTATGATTCTGTATTGCATTCGACTTCAACTACATTTCTATCATAATTTGGCGATGTTTGCGTCGCGACAATTCGAGTTTGCAATATCTTCGAATCTTTATCTTTTTCAATATCTGTCTTAAGATACAAATCGCAATTTAATTCTGTCTGTGTGCTGATGGTTTTCTGAGAAGGTTGTCCGGAGACTCGATCCGCTTCATTTAAATTCATATCTTTCGTTAAAATATGTAATTTATGATTCTGCGAGAGAATATCGCGATTTGGTGACGTCTGAATCTCACTGTTATTTTTTTTATAAAAAGTATTTTCAGAGATATTCACAGAGTTTTCATTCACATCTTCATCTTCTTTCACATTATTGATGATCCTTTTCAATGTATAAATCACCTCTCGATTTTTCGATTTGTTGCAAATAGAAAGCGAGTCGGTACGACCTGATTCGATAGCATTTCGATTGTTTGATGATTCTTGCAGCATGATTGGCTGCGTTTGAGAATGTCGCGATTTTGATTTCGGCAGGATAGGATTCGCGTCGTCACATTTGTCTAAAACCTTTGTCTTTGATCGTCTCTTCTTCGGCCCTCCACTTTGCAGCCACTGCCGTTGTTTCGTTTCTCTGTGATAAAATCGTTATGTATAAATATTATTTCAATGCTTGAAACTATATGTACATATGAAAGATAAATATGAAAGATAAATGTTTCTTACACGAGATGTTCGCAGATTTTCGTCATGCGATTTGCACGAGGATCTCTATTCTCTTTCTCTTTCATCTTGGACTGACTTGTGAGTATTGCGCTCGTAGATTCGCTATTAAACGATCTAAAATTATAATCAAATATATTGAGTATGAAATCATTTAGAAATATATTTGCTTTTCATACAATTAAAGTTGTCTTTTTAACCTATTTTAATTATATTAATTTATTTAAAATAAAGCATTTTAAAAATATCAAACACTAATTATACAAATTAAAAATAGAAACATGAAAATTTACAGATAAAATGAAAAATATTCAGAAAAATATTTAGAAATTATACAATAATAAGGTAAAAGTTCATTATTCTCGAAGGATGTTTTCTATTTAGTGACACAAGTCGATATAATCATTTTGTCCTTGTAACTCATTAAATGTCAAGAAAGATAGAACTACATTTGTGTCAACTTGTGTCACTAAATAAAAATGTATACAGAATAATAAACTATATGTACAAAAAGCAATTCTGTAAATATATAAAGTAAAAAAATAATAAAAAAAAATATATTACTCAATCGATGATTGTTTGCTTTTCGTTGAGGCAGTTGAGGATTTTTTAAATGATTGAGATGACTTCTGCAACATTGGCTGCATTAAAGACGTTGCACTTTCCGCAACTAAAGTTTTAGGAATGCCAGGTGGTCTCCAAATTCGCTGATTAGTAAAAGCAAGATTCTTTTGAAAAGTACTTCTCTTTTGGGTAGTTGAATCATCATTAACAACTGTCTTATCCTTATTCCGTGTATTATTGATGTTTCTTGGAAATTTCATATTCTTAAAATCTTGTAAATCGACATGTCCCTCATCAACATGCTCATTTCGAGCTGTGGCTTTTTTTATCCAACATTTTCGCGTGCGTTTGCGATTTGTTATGGCGTTTACATTCGGCAACATACTTTGTAGATGTATCTGCGTCTCAATCTCTTGAGAATAATCTTCTTTTGAAGAATCATTGGGCTTTTCACGTTCCAAATTTTCATAAAGAATTTCGACTTTGCAATGCGTCGATTCTTCACCGTCGCTTGAATTCACTTGAAATTTATGCACATTGTCTATTAAGAGATGATCTTCAGAAAAGTTGCAAATGTTTTCTGAATCATTTCTTCCTATACAGCTTGTCGAATCTGGAAGAGAAGCATGTGAATTTTCTGTGTGCTTTTCAGACTCGTTAACAATTTTTATGGATTTATCACAAAGAGTCGCCAATTTAGCTGGACTTTCAGTGCATCTTTTGATATTGAAAGAGATATCTTTTATCAAATCACTTCCAAGGGAACAGAGCGATTTCTCTGTGCGACATATCGTTTCTGTTAGCTCATTATCAGAAAGAAAAACGATTGTACGATCTCGTTGTTGCTTCAGGGTCATTATGAGCATCTGCATACTCTTGCTCTGCTTTGTGACACTACTTCGTTTCTTGCAAATACCATTTAATTTGAGAATGCCATTTCCTTGTTCTCTCTTCGATTCATTCACATTTTTCGTCGACGACAACGATTTCTTCATTGGTGTTCGTCTCTTCATTAAAGAGGATTGCGTATGATTGGCAAAGTGTGGTTGGGTATGCGTTTTGCTTGTGGCTATCTCAAGTCCTCCGACTTTCGACATGTTTTTGTCTTAAAAAAAAAAGAAAATGAAAAGACTAGATGAAGAGATTATCAATCTCAAATTTATTCTTCCTATTAGTCACTCTTTCTTTTCTTTTCTGTATCTTCGAAAATTGTAGTTTTTAGTTGTCACTTTTCTCTTATATCTTTCTTACAATTTTCCTTACTTTGCTCTTTCTCTTCAATTTCAATATTCTAAAAGCACATATTAACAACTTAATAAATTATACTGTAACAATTTTCATTATTCTATTAATTTGAATATCTTACATAAGTAAACTTCCAATGACCTAACAAAATTATTTTTAAATGTATCTGGCAAAACTTTCAGATACTTTGACAAAATTGTTTTTTCCATGTATTTGTTTATATTTTAAAGTCAAAAATGTTATGAGAATTACAATAAAAAAATGATATTTCTTTTACTTTTTCTCAAAAAAAGATTGAGGTATCGACCAATTAAGGATTAAGATACTAATAAATATTGCTAATAAAATATAAAATTATAATAAAATACATATTTTTTTATGAGTATCGCTACTTAAAGAGAGAAAGAAAAACAAAAATGCGAGAAAAAATAGAAAACAAGTATATATACCAAGACTTATTCTTTTTAGCTAAACTTCTTGCTATTCATCTTTTCTCTTTTTTTTTCTTCATAGAGAAATAAAGAGAAAAAATGAAATGTGCAAGTCAGCTAAACAGGCTATGGGACATACATACTTATGTATGAGTTTACGGGCTTTTATCCACAGAGATTCGCGATCGCACATCGATACACGTGGAAGGATTTGTTATGTCATGAATAAACTTACGGAGAAACGGATGAATCTACACGGACATCCTTCGGAAATAATGAAAATTAACTCATGATTACATTATGCACTGTGAGCCCGTAATTTGACATAACCAGATCCAGAAACGCCTGGCTATAGCTGCTGTAGGCAGACTGTCGTTTGTTTTGTTACGTTATGCTTCACAGACGATCTAACGTTTTTCGAGACAATGTGATACGTCGATATGTATTGTCTTTTACTGAGATCGGCCAATTGGCAGAAAGAAAGACGAAAATAAAAAATAAAGTTGTTTCACGATAACAAACTTATTGGATATGGTAAAAATTGTTTCTAGTTACAATATTATAAAAAAAATGAGCTATTGTTAGGACGAATACAACTTTTCAATAACTTATTATGTATTGCATTGAGATCATTCCTATTTATCATTTAACATATTTTTTCCGTAGGATATAATGGTAGTTGAGATATATAATAAAAAACAATAAAATAAACTAGATAGTTGAAATTTTTTTTATTGATGTGTAAATACATTTCGAAAATCCATCAATTTACTGAATTTGTAACATTTGCACCGCTGGTGCAGTTTGGGTTGACGATTTGGATTCACGCAAGGAGGCGCTGCGTCTTCGTTTGAGTTCTTCTTGGCGCCTGTTCTTCGCTTCCTTTTGTCTTTGCGCCAGCAACTTCGCGTACTCTGCCGCTTGTTCCTTACGAGCCAAGCAACGTTTCTTCTTCAGTGCCAGTCGATGTCTTTTCCTCTGTAAAGCATTTAGCAAGGCATTTTTATTACTAAACGTATTGGATCTGTATAAAATTAGTGAATTGTGAAAGTATAATGCTTTGTGATCTTTTATTTATCTCGGCAAATAATGTAATTAATTTAATTATATTTCCGGGGAATCTATCCAAATTTATCCAATATTTTTATAAACTTTTTTATGGAAGATTATGTACCTGAAGAACGATTGGAGTAATCAAGCGCTGAATCTTTGGCGCCTTGAATCGTTCCTTCTTTCCTTCTTTTTGAACCGGTCGTTTTACTACGAACTGTCGAACATCATCCTTTTTGGAAAGATTGAAGAGTTTGCGAATTTTGCTCGCTCTCTTCGGTCCCAGACGACGCGGTACATTCATGTCAGTCAATCCTGGGATTTCCTATAATTTTACATTACAGTAGGAAATTATTATAAACTATTAGTCTTACACTAATTTAAAATTAAAAAATTTCAATTTTTATTTAAAATTTAATAATTAATTTGTTTTAAATTTAGGATCATACAATCTTATTTTATTGTAATAAAATTCAGATTAAATTCATAACAGATGTTTCATTCGTACACTGAGAAAAAGCATGAATAATACAGCAATTTCCCAAATCAAAAAATGAATTTGATCTTCCATACATACGATAGTATTTCAAGAAAATTGATTATCTTGAATACACCCTGAATTGCATGGATTTGTCCTAATCTAATATTTAAAAAAAATATATATATATATATATATATATATATATATATATTTTATCTGATCAATTACCTGTTTGCCTTTTCTTACAATGACAAGAGCTAGTACAGACAAATTGGAGTCTACGATGCAACCACGAACGGATTTGCGTTTACGCTCACCATCTCGTCTTGGTCTATAGCAGGAATGTCCCTTGGAAAGTAGTAAACGCACACGACCTACATACGCAAGTAATATAACGTTAGAAATAATTACTTAATTAATGAAGCTGTAAATATGTAGAAATATATCTATGTAGATTCAAGAGAATATTAAATAATGACAATAAATTAAGAATAAGTCACAAGTATAAGTTATTTTTTGGAATAGTTTTTGATATACATTAATTATTATAATAACCCACCGTTTGTCAGGACACCCTGCTTCATGGGGAAACCTTGTTTGTCGTTACCCCCAGAGATACGAACTACATAGCCCTTCCATTCATCTCCCAGTGCGTCAGCCTCGACTTCAGCACCCATACGCTTCTCATAAAATATTCTGAGCTTGTGCTCATCCGAAATTTCGAACAGCTTCTGACATCCTGTCGCAGGATACGATACGTTCAGCTGTAACAATCGAATGCACGATTAGAACGATTACATACAATTATATTCAAAATTCTAAGTCTAGATTAGGTTAGAGTTCTCATACAGAGAACACAACACGCATTCAGAAAATGAAACAATTTCTCGATACAATAGTCAGTCTTATATATTGTAGGCCAAAATGAACAAGAAAGGCATCATAATTATGCAAAACACGTCATTAACGTAGCAAAAAACAGCACGTTTCATTTTGGATCACCTGGCACTGACGCTTATTTACAGTTGATATTACGGTGTAAATAAATGTAGTTTCAATGAAGATATGAACGTCATCGCGTTCGCCGTATCTTGATGCATCAAGAGAAGCATAAATTTCATGCAAGGGACATACGATTCTTGCGATATTCGTGGATTCTTACCTTCATCGTGATACAACTTAAACGATGCCACGAGCCATGAACGAAAGAGAACAAAACCGTCGGTGCTGCCACTTAGCGTTGCCGGACAAACTCGTATTTTTCACGCATGCGCGGCGTGGCGCATCGGATATCCGGTTTGATAGAGCAAAAATTAAAAAATACGCGTGCAGCGCTTCGCGCCATGAGAGTATTTTATCGATAATGTTGTTTATGGAGATAAGAAAGATATTCTTTAGGAAATGAATAATCGTTTCTGAATTGAACGAAGCAATGTTTGCGATTCTTGAAAATAGATGCGCATTTTACACAGAACGAGACAACCGATGTGTAGTTTCCTTAATCTCGGTTTAATTTACTCTTTTTTTTGGCTTTTTTTTAAAAGTGGATGCTAGAAATGAAGAATTAAATTTATATAGAAAACCATGCTTTAATATACAATCAAAGATCCTATTTATTGTATCTGAGTCATAATACATATAAAATATAAAAGAAATATAGGGAGGGAGATCATAAAGAGAGACGGAAACAAAGTAATTAGCCACCTCTCCTCTTTCAGTGTTAACTGATGGTGAAGCTAATCGGTAGTTAATCACCCTTTATCTCTCGTAAGCGAGGCGCGCGCGTGCGCACGCGACAACTGTCACTATCGTTGTTGTTCTCCCGGCGCGAGGAGGAGGTGAAAGGGAAAGAAAAGAAGAAGAAAAACGAGAGAGGAGCGACGCGCAAGTCGAAGAAGCGGCGCGGGGCGACCGGCGGCAGGGTGGCGGGACGACGGCGGCGGGTCGGGGCGAGGGCGGGAGGAAGGGGACGTTGCGTTTTCCGAACCGAAGGTGCCGTCGACACGTACGTCGCGCGGCGGAGCGTGTGTGCTATACTCCGGTAGACGACAGAGAGGGATCGCGCCGGAGGATTTTCGTTATGTATCGATTTACTACGTAAATACTCTTCCCTTGCGCGCAACGTAGCGGCAAATGGAGCACGCGGAATGAGAGTCTGCGGCACCGATTGCAAGACAGGTAAACGCTCGGCCCTTCCTCCGCTCGCGCACGGCGGCGGCGAAAACGCGGCGCCGTGCTCTCCCTGTTCTCCCCGTTGCGTCGTATAGGTTAGAAGGCACCTCTCGTTCACCAGAACGACTGAGACGACGATCACGACGACGACGACGACGATGACGACGACGACGACGACGACGACGACGACGACGACGACGACGACGATGACGACGACGGTAATTCGTTAGTGGCGTGAAATGATGTAATGCGATCGCGATATTCCGCGCGACGCATCCGCCTCGCCCACGTAGGCTCGCGATCCGTTCCGCGGCCACATGCTCGATATTCCTGGATATTCGCTTCTCGATTTCGGCGGATTGCATCGGACAGTCGATTTTCGTCTCATTTTTTTTCCGGTTGAAACAACGAATGATGAAATTATGTGATGTTAGATAACGAGGAGACAGGGATATCGTTAGAATAAGAATTGCACGTCGAGATGTTATTATATTTCATTTATATCTGATGACACATGATGTTTGTTCAGTACGAAGACATGGAAGCCGCGGTAATAGAAGTTCTACGACAGGCGGTCAGCCAAGACCCCAATGTCCTGAAGTCTGCAGAGCAAACGCTGAAGCAATGGGAGACTCAGCAAGGATTTTATATAGCGTTATATGTAAGTTTTTTTTTATATAAAAAATGTGTTTGTCACTAGCCTGTAAAGTTGGAATATTAATTTTCTATAACATTTTCCATGTACATACTGGATTTATGGAATGTTACATGGAATATATATTTGTATAACGGATAGTATTTTTTAGGACTGCCTTATTATTGTATATTTTTTGGTGTTGATCCGAAAATACGACTGATTACACAAAAATTATTTTTAGAATGTTCTTTCAAATCATTCCTTGGCTATTGAAGTTAGATGGATGGCTGTAGTATATCTAAAGATTGGAGTTGAGAGATACTGGAGAAAAAATGCACCAAAGTAAGAGAAATTTTTTTTTTTAAAAAGGAAGTTTGTTATCTGTATAAGTTAGTTATCATATTGATAAACAGCAGTGTCATATATATATAATAATGTACTGTTACTCTAGCGCAATTGAGGATAATGAGAAGGAATTTTTGCGACAGCATCTGCTCAGAAATTTTGAAGAACCTGTAAATCCACTAGCTGTACAATTAGCAGTCCTTATTGCCAAGATAGCAAGGTATAATATATACAATATATGTAATAAACTAAAATACTAATCTTATTATTTTATGCACAGGTATGATTGTCCTAGAGAATGGGGTACACTAGTTCCAACATTGTTGGAAGTTATAAGACAAGAAAATCTTTTGGCACAGCGTCAGGCGGTATTAACACTGCATCATGTTGTTAAGGCTTTGGCGTCTAGACGCTTGGCTGATGGACAGAGGATCTTCCGAGAATTGACTGCGACTATGTTCAATTTTATTCTAAATCTATGGAATACTTATACTGAATCCTTCCTGATTATGGCATCTAATGGGGCCGATGTCAATCAGACACAAGAAACCTTAGAAAAAGCACTTTTACTATTAAGAATACTTAGACAACTGATTGTATATGGTTTCTCTAAACCATCCGAATCTCAAGATGCCATGTTGTTTTTGAAAGTCGTTTTTGAACGCGCAAAGACCTGCCTTGAGTGTCGTTAGTATTCTTTGCTGTTTAAGAAAAACATTTATTCCTTAACATGTTTAAATGAAATTAGATCTCTATTGTAAAAATGTATAATTTTTTTTTCTTCTAGGAAAAACTTTAGCCTCTAGGGGTGTACAAGTGGACGTGTGCGAAAAATTTATAATACATTTGACCAAAGTTTTATTAGGAGTCTTAGACATGCATCCGTTTTGCTACGTGGAACTCATACCAACTTCTCTAGAGTTCTCCGTTTTTTACTGCTTCACAGAAACTGGCCAAGCGTTAGCATTTGAAAGATTTATTATTCAGTGTCTAAATTTAGTAAAAAGCATTTTATTATCGACATATTACAGACCAGCTAAAGTTATAGAAGGTACATAAGCTGTCATTTTTACTTGTTCATATGATTCATATTTCTTCTGTATTAACGATGTTTTCTTTCATTGAAACAGAGACGAAAGATCCATTGGTTTTGAGGGCGTGTCAATTGAGACAGGAATTTTTTACACCGGAAACATTAACGGAGATATGCTCCAGGCTTGTCACGCATTACTTCCTTTTGACACCTGCGGATCTTGAAATGTGGGATACTCAACCAGAAAGTTTCGGTAAAAACATGGCATTAAACAACGATATAATTATAAATCATTCAGAATAATGTACAAAGATTGAACACAAATGAAATACAGAGATATAGAATATAAAAGATATATGCTTGTTTCAGCCATTGATGACGGTGGAGAGTCATGGAAATATTGTTTGAGGGTAAGTAACTAAAGACATTGTAAAATTAATAAAATATTATATAATTATGGTATGATATGGTATGGTAAATTTCTGGAGATGCAAATATATGTTGTATTGTAGCCTTGCACAGAATCCTTGTTTTTGGCGATCTTCCATCACTTTCGAGACGTTCTCGCTTCGGTTTTGGTTAATTTGATGCGACAGCATCATCAACCTGTCGATCCTAATAACTTGCACGCGATTCTAGTAAAAGATGCGGTCTATCGCGCGGTTGGTCTGGCTGCATTTGATTTATACGACGAGGTAAAAAAATATTATTATCAAGAATTTTATGTATAAAAAATGTTTATTTGATTTACTCAATGTGTTTTTATATAATATAGGTAAACTTTGATCAGTGGTTTTCGACGACTCTAAAGGAGGAATTAAAGATGCGAAGTAACAATTATAAAATTATTAGAAGACGTGTGTGTTGGTTGATTGGTCAATGGACTAGTATGTTGGAAGTTTTATTGAAAAAAAGTACTTGAAATGATTTTTTGTCTGTTATTTTTGTATTACAAATTTTTTGCAGATATCAAATTGAGTGCGGAATTAAGGCCGGAATTGTACAAGCTCATGATAGAAAAGTTGAATCCAGAGGAGGATTTGGGAGTTCGTTTAGCAGCAAGTAATGCTTTGAAACAGGCAATTGATGATTTCCAGTTCAATTCGGAAGAGTTTACTCCCTTCTTGGAACCTGTCTTCTCATTGCTTTTTGCGCTTCTTAAAGAAGTAAATGAATGTGACACAAAAGTACGCATAAATACGATAAATTGGCATTTATTTTCTCAATGTCTTGCAAATTATTTTTAAGAAGGTTTTTCTATTTTTCAGATGCATGTGTTGTATGTATTATCTTTTATTATCGAACGTGTTGGCAGTGGAATTAAACCACACGTTGGTGCACTTAGTTCATATCTACCTGAACTTTGGCAACAATCCGAAATATATAATATGCTGAGATGCGCCATAGTATCGACTCTGATACATTTGGAAAGAGTAAGTATATTATTTATTGGATATATACATAATAGATTAATACTGCTAATCTTTTTCTAATGCTGTTTTAATTATAACAGGCTCTAGGTTCTGAAAGTGTTATTTTAGAACCATTGGTAGTAGGTGTTGTTGCTCTGAGTTGTGACGTTAATCAAGAAGGACATGTTTATTTATTAGAAGACGGATTGGAATTGTGGATAGCCTTATTAGAAAACACACCTACCCCGACACCAGCTATAATGGATCTCTTCAGAAATATGCCAGCATTATTGGGTTAGTAATATAGGTTTGCTATTAATAATTATTAACAGAATCTAATAATTCGTGATGATATCCCTTTTTTCTCTGTCTTTTAGATCAATCCTCGGAGAATTTACGTTTATGTTTGTATATAATTCAGGTTTACGTTTTACTGAGTCCGCAAGATTTTTTCACTCAGAGAGGTTCGGTAGTCATCGAATCACTGAAAACACTTCTTAGTGATTTACGATCGGAGGGTAGAGTGATGGTATTGAAATTATTTGAGATTTGTCTTAGGACTTCCCCTCAACAGGGTGCAGAACTGATAAAGCCCGTTTTGCTAAAGATATTTGAGTAAGTTGTTTCTTTCTAAGGATAATTTCTATCACGGAGATTTAAAATTAAAACGTGATATATTAACAGGAGAGTTTACTATGCCGATGAATACTCATTGGTAATGACCATGCATCTGTCTATCGTCGCGAGAGTTTTATTAGGTTCCCGTGATATTTTTGTACAAGTAAGTAAAATTATATCTCGATTTCGATTTTCATATGTCATTTTCATTGTAAGCACGTTCAATAACGAAAAATATTTTTGCAGGTAATCAGCGATTTAGCGCAGAGTATAGGAACTGAAACGAGGGAAGATGTCGTTCTTGGAAAACTGATACACGGTTGGGTCAACGCAATGCCGCTGGTGCCTCAGACCGAAAGGCGCAAATTACTATCCCTTGCACTCTGTTCTCTCCTTGGAGCGAACAGTCCACCCACAGTTCTTGAATATTTCCCGCAGATAATATCGAATATCGTCGAGACACTTAATGACATCACCAAATTCGATGATATGGGCTATCCTGTCGAGTAAGATCTGAATATCTCTTTACGTATAATACAACGTATATCATATTAATTAGAATAAAAGCATGTTATAATATATAAGATTGAAATTTTTTCTATTAATGCACAAGTCATAATATCTTAATAATTTCATATTTTTTAATAAACTTGAACAATTATTCATTTATTTTTTCGTTCCTTTTATAATTGTTTGGAATTTTTTTTAATCATTGCAAAATATTCCGTCGTTAAACTTACTCGAATATTATATAGTTTCACTCTAACTTTTTAAAGAGAGCAAAATACTCTTTACATATGTCCACAAATGTACAACTAATACATTAAAAATTGTTTTAGTTCCTTAATGATTAGTGATCAGCCCAGTCCTTCGCAATATGAAGATGTGGATTACGAAACTGAGCATGCTCAACGACAAAAGAGACTTGTTTTTAGTGATCCTGTGCATAGTATCTCTTTGAAAGATACGCTCCAAAGTCAGGTACGAATATCTTGCCAACATTTTTTTGGACATTTAAAAGTTATGCAAAGACTGAAGACTTTCAAAATTATTAGTTGATCACGCTGCGAAGTATAGTTGGAGATCATCAATTTGACCAATTGATGCTTACTCTCAATTCCGAAATTGATGAACAACTCAAGGATTACATATCGCTGTGAAGAAACAAGATCAAAATACAATGCAGGAAATATCGACAAATGCTACATAAACGTATGAGAAAGAAGCTTTACAGCGTTCTACTGTAAAACGGTACTATTTTACTGTATAATATTACCATCTGTTTCATTGTATTAATAATGATAATAAAAGTAATCTTGGCCTTGTTTATGTTTCTGAAGCTTACAATATCCAATTTCTTTAAAACGCAGTGACAATAAAATCATATTCTTTCACTTAAAAATGTAAAATTGGATAGGACCGCGAATGAAATTCAGATTTTTGTTTCACACTGTGAAGCCAACTTTTCTAATATTGAATTTTTCATCATTGTTGATTTCAAATTTACTTGTAAAGACTTGTAAAGAATTTTATTTTTTAGTCGAATTTTAATACTCTACACTGACAAAAGATTTTTAAGAAAGTAATACGGATAATTTTAGTAGAAAATTATTACAATACTATTCTTTTTAGCGCTTTTTTTTCGCTTTCGTCAAACTTAAAATATATATTTATTTTATGTCAATGAATATAATTCTCTCTCTTTCCTCAGTTCATTTCTAAAGAAATGTACTTTCTAACATCAGACATATTCGAATCGACACATTGCTCGACTCATTCAGTAGTCTTCAAAATTCCATTTACGGAAAATCGCGTTTTCAACGATATATATCGATTACTCATAACTTCATCGATGTACATATCGATTCCATCATGTATCGATACTCCCACTCGGGGGGACCACGTTCCGATCGGTTTTTATTTCCCCTCGCCCTGCGGTATGACTCATTGCCGCGTCGGACGCGACGCTCGCGCTGTCTGTTGGTTGTCCGCGGAGTCGCGAACAGCTGTCGTCCGTGTGGCCTGTGTCAAATCGTAGCAGGGGGTTAGCCGAGAACGCGTCGAGGCTGCCCCGGATTGCGACACCGGATCGACGTCCGCTGCCCGCGAGGATCCTCTTCGACGGTGAGTGAAATCGACGCCCTCGCTACGTATCTTGGGACGCCGTTCGCATTTACGCCCGATAAGACCCGGCGGCGGTAAACGTCGCGTTATCATCGCGAGCCTTGCTCCGATTACGAGTGCACGACGCTTGGCGCGCGCGCTCGATCGATTCGCGCTCGACGACGCTCGCCCGCGTACTCTCTCTCTCTCTCTCGCGCGTTCGCTCGCGAGCGAAAAAAAACATCTGGCCGGAATCGTCGTTCACGCATCGGCGATAAGAGGCGCGATAACGTTAGTCGTGCCGTTTCACCATCAGGCCATCTCCTCCCCCGTCGACGGTGACATTCCGCGTCGCCGCACCGGTCGCCGCCGGGACGGCCCGGCGGATTTTTGAATGATCCGTGAATGAGCGTGTGTGGGCGTATCGGTCACGTGACCGATCGTAGCGTATATTGTGATCTGTCCTCGCGCACATCCCGGGGAAACCATTGATGACTCCCCTAGATCCCGCCGCGGCTGCGTTGAGCTAAGGAGAGATCCGGTTCTCCGGTATATTTTTTATTTATTTTTTTTTGTCTCTCTCTCTCTCTCTCTCTCTCGATCTCTCTCGATCTCCCTCTCTTGGATTATTCTGTCTGATGCTGCGCGATGATGCACGAAGATCTGTGCTCGCATATTAATTACAATGGACAGTGGATAAACACGCTCGACTTCACTAATGTCAATTGATCTCTCGAATAACTCGGTGACAGATCCTGCTACAAGTATTGCATGAATTAATTTTCCGAGCGTCTGATCCACTTCGAATCTGTCGACAACTCGCTGAGAAGAAAATAAAATAATTCAGCGCTGAGACATTAAATGAATTATTTCGTTTTTTCCCCCATACTCCGGATTGTAATTTGTTAGCCGAGACGAACCGTATCGATAACATTGGCTGTTAACGAGTAATTAGAGATTGGCTGCAATTAGTGTCGACGCGATTGTTGCTGAATCGTGGTGTCCCCGTTTAACGAGCCCGGCTGATTTTCGCCTCGTACGAGTGTCCCGTTCTTTTTTGCGCCGTGAAAAATCGATACGACTCGTATCTGCTCGCCGGTCGATGTTGGCTCCCGCGTCGCTTAATATACGGGCTTAATGACAAATAATTTAATATTCGCCGCGCGAGTCGCTCGGATGTGAATGCCGAGGGCGGTATAAAAAGAAAAATCCCGCTCCCGCACGTTCGCGATCTCCTCCCCTATCCCCGCTACGCTTCTTTTTATTGCATCCAGCACATCCGCTTTGACCTCCGACTTTTACCGCGTGTCGCATTCGTCGTTCACGTCCCCTGGCCACAAGCCGCGCGACCGCAAAATTCAGGGATGAAATTTGCGCTCGAATCCCCTGCCTTTTAGTCGTAGAACGAATAAGGCGTCCCTTCGTCGGGTTAGCCTGGTAATAATAAATTTTTTGGATTTAAATATCAGAAAGTGAATTACTTCCGGAAACCTGAGTAACGCAGGACTCTAAATCCAGCTTATATGCAAATTCGGCGAGTGAGTTTGAATAATAGGAGATTCGTTGAATTAAGATGGTAAAATGGGAAAGAATTGATGGGGATTTGCTTCTGACTTTTCTGGAAAGAAAAGACGAATTGGAAGAGATTAACGCGAATTGCGTCAGCGAAACGAATTTACTAATTTTTATTAGTCTTGTAGATCGGAGTAAGTTTGAAAATTCTCGATCTTTTTTTTTTTGTATATTTTTATTTATTGTGATTTCTGTATTGATAATAAGCATTAAGAGAGAAGTTGTCGACGAATAACTCTTATACGAAATAAGATAATTTAGGAAGAAGAATGAAGATTATCTTAATTGTGTAAAAGAAAGAGAGAAAAGAAATATATATTGAATACAAAAAGTATATGCAAAATTTTTAGAATATTCTGTACTTGGAGGTGCATAATTAAAAACATTTGCGCGAATGCAAATTTTTTTATATTATTTTTGTGAGAAAAATTAAATTCCGTTAATACTTTATTGTACAGCGATTAGTTACGGAATAAGCCATTCAGTGGAGCGAGATGTGATTGGATTACAGTGTCTATATCAATATATACGTTCATTATATGTAATTCGATGTAATGAAATTTCAGTATTAATTAATATCTCAGTACGTCAGATTTGATATAACGAGTGGGCAGAATTTAACGTATCGCGATTTTACTACATTTCGCTAATAATTAGCATATAACCGCATGGCGCGCACGTGCATCTCACCCCTTTTTGAATTTTTATCAACGGTATACTTCATTTATACCTTAATTCGCGATTTCAATATTTCCACGCGAAGGTTGCGGCTACGTCGTATAGAAAGTTGCAATCTATAAATATTATAAAATTTAATAACGTATAACAGATAAAATTGCACGAAACACATGTAATTTATAATATTTATAATAATCACGAATGTCAAACGGTTTCTTTGAAAATACGAATAATCATATCGGAAAATCTCATTGTCGATTGCGTGATAATTCTGATATCGGGTCATCGATTATCATTGATACTATTTATATTGTAGGAAATGATTTCACTGCGCACTGATTAGGATTGCGATTGAAAATAAATCTTACGGAATGTAAATTACGAATGTTTCCGACATTCACGTTTTACATGTTAATTTTATGCACCATGACGTTCGAAATGGCATTGTCACATGTAGTTATCTCATCATTGACAGTGTTATTTAAACTGCCATGACGAATTGAGTTAGCATGTAACATTATTACGAGAGAGATCTTTATTTTTATAATTTATGATATATTCGAAATAACTGAGATGATGCGAGCATCATTTGTCGTAATTTCAATAAAAGGCAAACAATAATTGTTTGAACACGGCAGAAATATCGGCATGGACAAGTAACATTAATTCCTTGCATTAGAGTAGAATAATTAATCTTGACATAAAATCGATACCAGAGTATATATCAGCTCTTATCAATACTGAGAAATAAATAAGATTGTGTTTACTCAATATTTGCAAAAATATGAAATTATTGTTTGTCAATAAATAATGAATACTATTCTGAATGAATTGTTTGTAACGAGCTCTCGTAAAGTTCGCAAAACATGTGCAAACATGCGAAATTTTCACGATTAACAGGATCAAATATCTGATTGAAACATTAGAACGAAGTAAGCGTATATTTTTACAATATATACTGTAGAATATAACAGATAAACAAATTATGAATATATATAAATTATTCCACTTATCTTTTATAATTATTGGGCGGAATAGTATAAAACTTATCAGTTCCATAAATTTATTTTTATGTTTATCCAACATTTAAAATAATTAATTTGATATTAATATATACGCAGAATTTTATTTTTTATTCTCATAATCGTCTTATTTTATTGCTTGAATAAATTAGCAAATTCCAGATTTGTGAATTTTTTTTGTATAAAATGTAGAAGATTCTTTAAAGTTCACGGAAATCATTTAATAATAGTAATATTAGTTACAGGTGAAGCAGAATAAGACGCAATTTAATTACAAATGACGGTATCAAGTGTAATTGTGAAAATAATCTTGTTGATTCAATAATAACAGTAAATAACAGTATTAATGAAGTAAATGCATATATACTTTTTTCGTTAATACTGCTAATATAATACTGCTTGGATTAACAAGATTATTTTCAATTGCATTTGATGCTACTGATTCAAAATTATTATTTTTTGTCATGAAAGCTTATAAGATAGGTTTATTATGAAATAAATAAAATATATGAATCCTCCATCCTGAAGATATTTAAAATATTAAACAAGCTAATTTAATTGATAAAACATTTTTGAATAATTGTTTGATATTCTCTAGAATCATTATGAAAACATTAAAAATCCAGACATACAATCTAAAAAGTGACATGTTTAGATTTAAAACGTCTTATTCAAAAGAAACATTTAACAATAGAAGAATTGCTTCAGATTTAAACATTTCAACGTTTCAAATCGAAAGTTTAATCTAATGTTTAAGAAAAAAATACTTATAAACCTTTAAAGAATACGGATAGGAAATCAAGCACTAATGTTTCAAAACTAAACATCTTCTCTACCAGTGTAATAGAGAAGAGTGTAAAGTTTGTTTTTTCAGAATCCACATGAAAAGGAATATCGGATTTTGTTATCAATTTTCGTATATCTCAAATACCGAAACTACACGCGCACCACTGATTATACGAGAAAGTATGCGGCGATAAAACGCATAACGCAACGAGGAATACGAGTGGTGCAGTGATCACCGTTGCCTCCTACTGCGCGCGATGTGTATTTTTAGAAATATTCTACCCAAAACCGCGGGGGTGGCTCTCGTACGACGGATACAGCGAACTTCGATATTAACCGCGAGAGGAAGGGGGAGGATCTTATCAAATGATAGCAACACCATGACTCAGTCGTACGTGTTTCTTTGGGTCGCGGGTTTCTTAGCAACGGGTTTCCCGCCGCGTCAAGTTTCGCGAATTTGCAGAAAGTTTCGTATTCCGGACAAATCAGTGCTCGACTTCTCTGAGAAAATTCCATTTCACTGATTTTATATGAGACATGGAAACTGGCTGGGAATGATTCTTCACCGGCCTGATGAGCTTTGCAAAGTATGTTGAGAATGAGAGACACGTATTCCCCTAGCATAAAGCATAAAAAAAACATTATCGATTGTAAAATTGATAAAAATGAAGATGTAAACTTTTTCTACGAGACGTTAAAGTGTAAAAGCATATTTTGTTACTCTATATATATATATACATTACAATATTTACTATATATATATATATATATATATATATAGTGAATATTGTAATTGCATTATATAATAAAATAAGCTGCGACAATATTTTTTTGTGTAATGTGAAGATATTTTATCTGTTAGGTTAAATTATTTTGGCATTATTTTCAATGTTATTTTATTTTGTATAATTAATGAAACATAAATATATATAGATAATACCTATATGTACGAGCAATATATTTAAAACACATATGTCATATTTAAAAATCGCTACTTTCTTGGAAAGCTAATAGTAATTGTTTAATGACAGGATATATTTAATTCACAGAATAATTTAATATGCTGTTTTGAGCGGCGTTATATGTTCAGATTAATAATTTTGATCATTTTTGAAAATCAAATTGTATTTGTGAAAAGAGTATAGGAGTATCATGATACATAAAACTTTGGATAGAAAACGTGGATGAAATAATTTCAGTGAAATAATTTTCTCCAAATAGTTTGTTTTACTGCATTTTTATTGAATATATATATATATATATATATATATATATATATATATATATATAATCCAATTTAAATTAAATATATATTGCAATAATTTATTATGATAGAAACTTTTAAATTGCATTTAAATTACAATAAATTGCAATTAATTTTTTATATTGCTTTATATAGTTATTAGAATATTGGATATTATTAATTCTCATATATTTTTGTGACTATAAAAATATATCGGAGCGAAACTTTCTGTAACGCGTAAACCACGCTTATAATAATATATTGCAATTTATTTATAAGTCATTGTATACAGGCACTTGTCGTACTTTGTGATTGAAGTTTATTAATTGCGATCAATAGATTAGACAACAATATTTTAAAGAATTATCTATCAAAGATTATATTTATTAAAACGAGAATAAAAAGAGATTCACTTTTTCTCTTTATACTGTATCGTTAACAATTGATTTAAAAAAAAAAAAAAAAATCATGAGTTTAATTGATACTTTACAGAGGACACGATTAAAAAGAACATTTTGATTCAATGGCTCATCCCTTTCTAACGTTAATTAAGTGCCTCCTGGAAAATTGAATGCGACAAAGGAGGCGATGGTTCGCGGATGAGTTCTCGAATGCGCGAAATCTTAAATTAAAAAGAATTACTCCGCGAAGAGATATATGTATCCCGCGACTCTTAAACGAGCGGTTACTCGCCGATAGAGGACTCGAAGTGAATAACTGCCGCAAAAGGAAAAGGAGCAAGAAAAGGAGCGGGAGGAAAGAGAGCTTGTCGATTTAAGAGATCGCGACAAATCCATACTGAACAACGATTTACGAGAGAGGCGGTGATTATATTCATAATCGATACGTTATTGAGACCACGGTCACAATTACTGTGACACGCACATGGAAGAAGAAAGCAAGAAGAAAGCAGAAATGAATCTCTCTTAAAACAGAAGGATATTAATAAATTGTAAAATCGATTCGCCATTTACGCCGCTTGTTTGCTCGCTATTATTACCAATCTCGTTTCTTCGAGGGGCTTATTCGTTCTTGTAATTTTTATCCGATCATAGAGAGCTTTCTCAGAAAAAGACAATATACGTCTAGCGGTCGACGACCCGAAAAATATCAGAAGATATGCTATTTGCAGATAATACTACGGAATGTTCAACATTTTGACCGATACCTTAGGATTTCAGATAATGAAGTGTAGTGGATGAAAATGTAAATGAGTATAGGCTTTATTAAATTTTATAATTATTTTATGGTTTCCAAAGTATATAAAAACAATAAGAATTCGTTCTACATACAATAAATTAGAAGATCTTGTGTCGAAATATTTTAATATACTAGAGTTGATAAAATCATAATTCTCCACTTTTTTCTTTCTCTTTTTTTCTTAATTTAAGTGGAACATGAAGGAAAAAGATATACATTTATCAATTTTAAAAACATTAAAACATAAAATGAATATTCAATTTTAAATAATTTCCCATTCATTCATAAATATCGATTCATAAATCCATTACTCTACCTTTTTTTAATTTATATTATAGATGAAAATTATTTTTCTACTATTATATAATTATATTTATTTGCTGATGTTGCGTCTCCACATATATTTTATACATATATTGTATAGTATTACGATAATTTATAAAATTCATTTATATTTATTTTAATCCTCATGATTTTGTATTAATAATGTTCTATTTAGGGGATTTATTATATCAAATTAAATTTTGTTTCTGAACATGAGGATTTTCATGTTATTCTATTCCAGGAAGATTATAAACAGTGTTCGCGGTATTCATCTCTATTGCGCGCACGCATATTAAAAATAAGTGATATACCGCAGTGTTTCCTCGCCATTACAAACACCCGGTATAAATGTAAAGGGAGCAAAGGCGCGCGAATAAAGTCGAGGGTTGCGGCGCACGTGGGAGAGAGGGAGAAGGAAAGAGGGAAAGGGCAAACAGTGATGGATGTTGAAAATATCCGTGAGAGAGATCACGATGGAAGTGAAAGAATTATGTTTCCTGACTGAAATAAAGCTAATTATGATTATTATTATAATTTTTCATATTTTATTTGTCGTTGCGGGACGACGTATCTCGAGCCCTCGGCAGAAAGCTTTATAAAGAGACGCAAAAAATTAATTCGACCTCCGAACGAACCACGCAGTTTCCTCCCCTGATTCGTCCCTGGTGGAAGAGGTGGCTATCGCGAGAGGAAGGGTAGGGAATAGTATCGAAACTCGAGGAGGGGGGAGGGAAAGAGACGGGGAAAAGACCAGAGGGAGAGAGGGAATCGCGCGGAGAGGGGAGCGAGCGTGCGAGCGAGCGAGCGAGACCGAGAGACCGAGCCGTGGCTGCGTATCGATCGGCCAGCAGAAAACTACCCCCTAGCAGGCGACTTCGCAGTGTGCGAGAGACCGATCACGTACGAGAGTAGTCGGTGGGGTGCTCTCTCGCGGTGCTCGTGGGGCCCACGCGGATCTCTCCTGTCCCTCACGCACGTAAGAGGCACGCATCCACTCGCGTCCTCCGTTCGCCACGGTCGACACGGTCCACGTTGTCAACATCGCCGTCGGCTTGCACTTACAGGGCGTGCATTTTGGGGGTGTGCGTTCGATTCGACGTGTCGGAGAGCCGAGCGCTCAGAGGTGAGAGACACGTCCCCCGTATTTGTATCGCAAATTTCATTGTCCGTCGTTATCGCGTTTCGCGGCGTTATCACGGCTGGCGTCGGTCGTTCCTCCCTCGTTTTTCCCGGCGCGAGAATCGTCGCGTCCCCAATTTCGATATCGTGTGCAGCTTGACACGCACACGCGCGCGCGCGCGCCCACACACACACACACACACACACACACACACACACACACACGGGTCTTCCGAAGCGACATGTCGTCCCGTTCGCGGACTATGGATAGCACTGAGTATAGCCAGCTTAGCGATGAATAGAGTTTCTAACTGGTGTCATAGTGTTGTATTCCCATAGCTGAATCCATTAACGCGATTGTCTTCATCTATTAGCTCTACATCTGCGATCGGTCGCTTTACATTCTACTTTTACCTGACATAGCTCTATACTATAGTTACCTATGTATGCAGAGCTACGTATATAGCTATCTATATATTTTAGTACCCACTTACTGTAGCACTTCTTATCCTTCTTGACATCGTGCACTATATAATACTTATAACTTATAACTTAACTTAAACTTGTAACTTACGATATTGCAATTCTTTATATTATACTTCCAGCTATCGCGCCTGTATATCACAGTTTTCTACTAATAGTTTTATTTGATTTCATCATACTTCTCTTCATACTTCTCTTCTTAAGATTTCAACTTAAATTTCACCACTTTAACTGAGAGGATTATAATCTGCTATTGTCTTTTGTGACTCTGTTTTACTATTGAGCATCGCACTGCCTTATACTCTCTTTCATTCAGTTTTACTACTATTTATTTATTATTAACTGTGTAACTCGGATTCTGAGATGAAATTTAATTTAGAAGCACAAATATTTAACGCTTAGCGACGTAGTCAGCACATTTTGTGATGGTTAAATTGCTATATCGTAAGAAGGTCGGAGTATTAATCGTTGTTGTCCGACTTTCAGTATAATCCTCCATCTTCTCATCCAGTCGCCCACTTTCCGAATCTCCTCTCTACCAGCCTACTTGGGGGATCTTTCGGAATTGTCTGGTTGGATCAATCGAACCGTCCTATTTTGATAAAACTCACGATTATTATCGCCTAAACCTGTTAATAAGAATGTTGCATTCATCGGAACGCTCATTATCAAAGTTTGGCATTGTATCGTCGATGCATACCATTCTAGAAATTCGCCATATAAGCGATTCTCTTCATTAATAAAGCATCTATTCATTTCGGAGAACTTCACTGTTCGGCACGTTAATGGAAGATTTGATTCTACGATTGACAAGGACTGTCCGAAAAAGATCGCCGACCGGTGATTTTTCATGACGAGTGCAAAGTGTGCGTGAAGTGGTCCGCCTTCGGCAAGTTTCGTGAAATTGATTAATTAATCGCGTAAGGTTCCGAGGATTTTTGCTCGTCCGACTCGGGCCAATTTGCGCCTGTAGAGCTTCCCTAAGTCGAGGCGTGTATCTTCTTAAAGTTCATACTAAGAACTTATTTAGAATTTATTTACGAGAGAATTCTGTTGTTTATGATATATCATATCGTCATTCGATTGTTATAGATTTTAAAGACTTTTTTTTGTGATTCTTTTATTACGTTAGATTTCTTAGTTTAATAAAATTTAAAATATAATAATAAATCACAGCGGCATAGCTCTTGTTCTTATTGAAATCTGTTATAGACTCGTCGTTCATAGATATCTTGTTGCTGAAATTTCTCCGTTATATCTCCATCTCGATATGTAGAATTCACGCAAGAGAGCCGTCAATGAGAAATACGTCACTTGTTGTTAATCCATCCCTCTAATAGATTTATCGTTAGATTTTGCGAATAGAATTTCTGTATTGGATATCTCCATATATATGAATTCATCGACGCGCAATATTGCCTTTATTAAAACGACACAATGACTTGTTATTGTTAAGTCATCCCACAGATCTATCAATTATAAGTTTTTAGAATGCGTATATTTCCCCTATTTTTATTGCGACATTTCTATACGTTAGTTCTCGTAAAAAATCGATGCACGCAATTGCATTAATAAGTATACGCATAATAATAAGTATACGCATTACTTGTTTCTAATAAAATTTTCGATATAGTTGAGCTCATCGATCGTATTACAAAATAATAAAAAAAAAAGTTTTTTAAAAAGTTTTTTACGATTCTTATACAAATAATTTTCAACAGAGTTAAACATGTGGATTTATATATGAAAAAAAAATTAATCTTAAATCAAGATTGTATAGCAAGAATATTATAATCTTCATATGGAAGATTAAAAATCTTCCATATGAATTGAAAAAAAAATTGCAAAAGTGTGTCAAATTCAATCAAGACTAAAACTTAAAAAAAAATTATAATACGTTTATTTACATATGAGAATATTTCTCTTGATTGAAGATTAATTTTTTTCTATATGTAGCGCATCGGTTTTTATTGTCGAGTGATTTGTCGATTCGAGACTTACATTAATTAAGAATAATTAAAATTACGAGCTCGGCGTTTTCGTTCTCCGTCGTGCGCCCGAAGGCATTGGAAGTCGTGCGAGAAGGACCTATCGATGCGTGTCCGTTCGCCGTTAATAAGAGCACGCATTACTTACTCTCATTAGAGCTTGTTAAGAGGTCAGGTCGGCGGCACGTTGCGACGTACGGCTTCACGCCGTATGAGATCACCGTGACACACGCGAGAGCCATCGCCGTCATCGTCGTCGTCGTCGTCGTCGCCGTCATCGTCATCGCCGTCACCTCCGCCCTCCTCGGCATCTGCACGACCGAGCCGCATGCGAGACAGCGACCGGGTGGTTACATCAGCGTCATGATGCTGGAAAACACGACGTACGATCGATCGATAACATTGAAAATCATCCCGTTCGCTTTGGCGAACGGCCAGCGACTCGTCCCGCCAGTGATCATAAATTCGAAACTTTCGTCCTATTTTCCCAACACTCGTTCTTCCCCCTTTCTCTTCACGCGAGTATTCCTCATCCCCGTCGAATTCGCACAGAGCCTGTCTGACAGAGTTATGCTTCCGTTTGTGTTACAGTTCGAGAAAATTTGCGTGTGATCCAGGAAGCAACGACGCGACAGCACCATGGCGTTCGCCGGTCTCAAGAAACAGATCAACAAGGCGAATCAGGTAAGCGTGCGTCATGTCTTTTTCTCGGTAATTCGACAACTTGGCAAAGAATCTTCTTGTTATAACAGAATCAATAATATCTTTCATGAATAAAAGCTGAGCTTTTCGAAGAAAGGATAAAGTGTGCTGAACTTTTCATACATTCAAATATTTTTGATTTTATGACGTTGACTAATAATATAAATTAACGCTGAAAGAATTATCATTTGAAAGATCGCCTCGCATTATTCTTTTCATTAAAGAGCTTATGAATTTTTTTATTTATTTATCCCTCTTATTATTTATATCGTCTCGGTTCGCGTAATTGAAATTCGATTCTTCCTTTTATCTAATCGGTTCGATCCAACTATTTCTCATTTAACTAAATGACAAGGCGCTTTATGCATTTATTACGTCATCGATTTAGTGCTTGAGAGTGTTAAAGGGAACATCGCGATGGCGATTTCGCCGATACGCTGTACGTTCTCGTCGTTGAAAGTTTAATCGTCTGTATTAACGTCGGCACTCATATATCAGGCTACATTACGCCAATTACCGGCAATGCATTGCCACTTAGATCGCAAACTTTCGATCCTCCAGCGCCGTTCATTCCCCGCGCGGAATGTGCGGTGTCTTAATGCGATTACGCGTTGTCGGCAGACTCGTAATGTTCGTGTAACACAGCAGGATTTCTCACCGCAATGTTTCTCGCAACAGCTAATGATAACAAGTCGACGAGAGAACAAGCGAAAGAGCTCCGATGCTTTTAGAGACTCGAGAGGCAAAAATCGCGAGCTAATTGTTATCATTATGTGAAATATTACTACATGCATTGTCCTTGCACCGGTGAAATTGATATGCTCGGCATTCTCTCCCGAGAAAGAATCTCGATATACACCAGGAATTCTATTATTGAAGAATCGCGGGATCTGAAGATCTCGGAATCTGACGACGGAAATCTAAGAGCCTGGAATAATAAAACTCACGAGAATCTCATAAATACTACAGTACCTATCTTATGTCGGGAGAAGATTTTATCGTTTTCGTATCAATCAAATTTTAATAAATGATAACACGCTGTCTATTCTGCAATTGCGAAATATAATTTATATTTTGAAAAATTCTTTACGGACTCATTTAGTTGAATATTGTCGAGAGAATTAAATTCGACAACTGGTTGATGCGAGTTATCATTTGGTCCAGCATGTTAAATGCGGAGAATTTCGTATCAACTACGGCCGTGGCATTATCAGTCTGTCATGTTTAATCATAAAATGACGAGCGCAGAGAAACACGGTTGTTCTCAATGTTCTCAAAGTTTAGCCGTAGCGAGACCATAACTAATTGGCGGTTAATTGTTAATTGAAAGAAACCTGCTTAACGAATCAGTAATGATTCTTTACGAAACGGGGTCGTGATAGATACGAATGATTTTAAAAATCCCGAAAGATACAAAGAAGACTTACATTGAAATAGAAACGATATTCGCAAAGTTTAGTTATATTAATTTAAAGATATAACACGATGAGATAAGTTACATATTTATTATATTAGGAATAGAATTTTTATTTTTATCAACAAAATATAAAAAGGTCAATAAAGGTCAATAAAAAATAAAAGATATTGATATCAAATATATATTTTTCAAATGAATAAGAAGTAAAACTAATTGTTGTAAAAATCTTGAGCTTGAAATCCCGAATAGCTTAAATCTGAATTTAAGCTACTTGGGATTTCAAGCTATTTTGAATAATAATTCCATTTTGAATAAGCTTGTATTTCGAATAAGCTCGTAATTATGTAACGCGTTTATTGCGTACCCGCATGATCTTTGTCAGTATTCTTCTGTTGATTTTGCAAATATTTGCCTCTATTTACGAAAATCTATGCGACACGATGAAAATGATGGGAATCTCGTTGAACATGCGTCATGCGTATCTTGCGCTCTAAATACCGTGGAAAACTTGATTATGAAATTCTTAACATCGATGACGTGGGCCCTGTTTCGCGTTAAACGAGACGCGATGCATGCGCGAATTTCGTGTCGATGCGAAATTCTGCCTATATGTGGCATTTCTGCCGAGTGTACGGCCAGCGCGCAATAATGAAAATTGCTGCAATTATTCCCATGCGCTGCTTGCAGTTGCAGTTGCAGGTATATAGAACAAAGCACTCGCATTCGCGCTAATACAAACGTGTCACAGTTCATTCCGAAGGGAAATTGGATAAAAACTATTGATGACCGGTTAATGTAATTATCTTTGTAATTATCAGTATCATGATTTAAGAAGTATAACTCATGAAAGAACTGTTATATATGAATTTTTATTACTATACATGAAAAAATATTATTTTATGATTCATTACATTTTATATCTTTTTTTTTAATCTTGTTATCTTTATATCATTAATTTACTTGTATATTTTTTTCTTGTTACGAGTTCTCGTTTCGTTAATATATATATATATATATATATATATATATATATATATATATTCTTTGCGTTATAAAAATTTGTGATACAGAAGACATCGCCGTGCGTCTTGATTTTCGCCGAGACAGTGTAGGAGCGTAAGTAAGCTTCAAGTTTTAATACGATTCCCTCGGGAAGTCCCCGGAGTCACGTTGGCGGGGTGTTATCCTGGCCTTAATTACCGCACTGCAGCTCGTTGCAAATGCCAAATGAAAACTCGACATGTCGAGACGGTGGAAGTAGAGGTGATGAAGAGTCCGGTCGAGCGAGAAGCGCGCGAGCGGCGTGCGAAACAATGCAAATTATTGCGCGCGGGTGCTCGCGGCGATGTTGTGTAACGAGCAATTTTAAACTATCGACCGTGGCCGGGCAACTTCTCGGGGATCGCACGGCCGCGCATTGCACGGCCACCGAAATCCTCGGTGATGCGCGATGATAGCGGCCGCAGCTTCTGACCTTTGCGTCCCTAATTGTGCACCGCATCTTTGAATTTTCATAATAAACGAGGAGGAGCATCGATCGGCGTGCCGGCGTGCGAGACATTTGCATCCGGAGTGCTTTTTGCAACAAGCATTTTTGCGAAAAATTTTATTATATATTTACTTTGTGACGAGTTCGACAGTGAAGAGTTTCCTCGGCGGGAAAAATTTACGCGCAATTAATTAATGACTTTTCATCATTTTGTCTTTGATCACTAGTAGATTCTTTTCTGGTTATATGTACGAACGCGCGCATATAAGTGTTAATATAAGTAATTTTTTAAAAGAGTCACGTCAAAGTTTCGTGTCAGAGTAATCAAAATATTGATTAACATTAATTTTATTTCGGTACACATGGCGAATTTTGATAATTAAATAAATAGAGAGTTCGAATAAACGTATTTATTTAATTAAACCGAGCCATGCGAGGCTCGAGAACGGAAAAGAAAGGAAGCTCTATGCAAAGGAAGCTCTATTTTATTCGTCATTTTATATGTAAATATTTATAATCTAATATAATCACACCGTGGCATTTGCGAACACACCGATTGGCTTATCCTGATTTATTAAGCGCTCTGAATTTCCAGCTATGTATAAATTTATCTTCATACATAATGCGATAGTTTGGTGCATTGTGCGTGCATAAATAACGCGTAGATTGACCATATTGCGCCACGACGAAAATTACACATCTATCTCGTCGCGCGGAAAACCCGGAATCGAACACGCGCACGCGTACACGCACGCGCACACACACACACACACACACACACACACACGCGCGCGCGCGCGCGCGCACGCACACGCACACGCACACGCACGCACACGCACACGCACACGCACACGCACACGCACACGCACACGCACGCACGCACGCATGCACGCACGCACGCACGCACGCGTATGTAGCCACTTCGCTTTTCTGTGCCCTAATTGCATTTGTCCACGATATACGTGTTACGGCCAATGCGGCTGATGCGGTGAACGCGGAGCTCTAAGTGTCTATCGTCGCCGTTGTGATGTCGCGTGTTATGTCGCCGCCAGATCGAACCATGCAATATCGCGGATGTCCTGCTCGTCGTTATCGGTGCTCGGGACGAGCGGCGAACGGATATTTTTACGACGCCGATGCCTTTCCCGAAACGTCTCTGATGGTGTTACAGGTCGATCGACAGCTTGCGAGCTTTCGCGAATACGTGCCTCGCTTTTCCACGTCCTTGCGTTTGCCCGAAATTGAATTCGTTCCCGTGCGCGCACGGAATATTTAAAGGTGCATTGTTCTTGATAACAATAATGCTTACACGTGTTTGATGCCGATCGAATGATTATATTAATTTAAAAAAGAAAAGACTGGAATACAACTACACCTGGAAGTAAGATGTAGATTAAAAGAATGTCTTCTTAATGTTTGTTTTTTTTGTTATATTTGTTGTTAAAAACTACAAATATATTGTGGTCTAGGTAGGAGATATTTTAGCTCAAAAAAATACATATTGTAAAATGATGAATGTAATAGAAAGAAAATATGAGTTATTTAATGTAACAAATTTAGTGTAACAATTTAATGTAACAATTTAATGTAACAATTTAATGTAACAATTTAATGTAACAATTTTGAATGATTTTATGTGAATAATATATTTTAACAGATTTAGTTAATATTTAACATTTGACATTTAACAGAAGAGTAATTAATAATATTCTAATTAGGTAAATATCGAAATATCCTGTCGTCTTTTTTGAAAGGTCACATTTCTTTTTATGACTCATATTCTTTATATCAAGGATACAGTTTGTGAATATAAAATTCTAATCTCGAGCCGATATCGTGTGAACGAACACACTGCGAAATTCGAATTCTTTATATTGATCAATCTGGGATGTTGCATTAATTTGAGTGCAAAGTTTGTTCCATTCGGACACGAACGTACTCGTTAAGTGGAGTAATTAATCCTTATTTATATCGGCATCCTTATCCGAATCCATGACATGGACTTACTTATAGACTTACTTATAGACTCTTACTTTCAGCTTTAAAGGTTCTTTAAAGCTGAAAGAACGACGCGAATGTGTGTCAACAGTTTTACGATACCTGACTGCATCAATGACGTAAAAATTTAAGGCTTGTTCAAGTCGATTGAGTTTTGAGTTCCGCTTGCAAGAGTTATGAATCAGTTATAAATACCGCCGTTTCGGAACTTCAATCTCGCCTGATATGTATGACGCCTTTCCAATTATATTTTTACATCATGATATTGTGAAAGTAATCAGGAAAACGGTTTTAAATGGGACCGATCTCAACAAAAAGTGTGAAGAGTAATTTACAATTAATAGATCCTAGAGTTTTGTTCCTTTTATTTTATTTCTCTTCTTTTCCAGAATGCATTACTTACATGGACCATATGCTTTCATTCATTATTCATATTCATTTCACGATGTTAATGCAATTATAGTTTATTATTATTGTAATTTTAATGGACACATAATTTTATATTATAATGTAATTTATAAGTATGTAATTTATAAGTAACAAAAGAATTTTATTTTAATAAATAGCAGAATGTTTTATCGCTATGATGTCTATTGTGCTATGAATTTTATCTTATAAATAGATGTAATATTTTCAGTTGAAGTACATAAATTCAGTGAAACGTTTATTTTGATTATTTTTCCGGTCACAAAAAATTTTTAAATTCTATTCTTGCATTTATACAGCGAGATGATTTATCCCAGTTTATGGAGACACAATATTTCATAAGCGCGATTTAAATTCCATCGGAAACGGAATGCTGATCGACGTAAAACGTGTGACATTGCGAGCAACGCGATGTGGGTCAAATTTACTCCGGGATAGCGTTTACTACGTACGAATGACAGCTACATCCCTCTGAAAGTAGGTCGTCGTTAAATATGGGTCAGGGTCTTTCTCTATCTCTCCTCCCCCTCTCCCCTCTCTCTTTCTATCTCTTCGTTTTTTGCGAGTAATCCCACTCGCAAAGCTCTCCGTTTAGTACTATTAATCATGCTATTACCTTCGCGTTTGTACTCTCTTTCTCTTTGCATACGATAAATCGAGTAGGAAAAAATGAACTGCATGGTATTATATATACATATCAGAATTATATTAGTTCATAATGGAGAAGGTCAATTTTTTAAATAGAACGACACACACCGCGAATTGATCGGATATCACAATTGTCGAGAATTTCCTTTGAATTTCTTTTGGCCGCTCTCCACTTTGGAGTTAACATTTGAATTCGTGAGATTGAGTTAAATGCTTAGAAAGTATCTCTGTAAGACAACTTAGAACAGGCAGAAAAATACCAATGTGTTAACTTTGACCTAACTCTCTTTTATTGTTTGTGTTACTGTAAATTTTAAAGTAGAAAAGACATCAAAAAAAAAGAAGAAGAAAGAGATTGTTAATTAATTTCGACATTGTCGTTGGAATATAACTTTAAATTTTACAACTATTTTATTTAAAAAATTTTTTATATATTACGTATAATTAATTATGTGTTGTCACAATTTTTTGTGGATAATACAGAATTAAACTTTTTGAAAGAATATATATTCTATTTTGTGCAGATAATTGGGAAATTTAATGACGATATTAAAATTAACTTATATAAAATGTAGAGGGGATTTCATAAAAGTTTTTTTGTTTTAAATTCTATAATACATCCAACTTTGATATACGTCAATATTTAATCTAATAAAATATAACTGATGAAGCGCATCGAAGTTCTGGAGTGATCTCGAAGCAAATACCTAAAATTCATTTAGCAGATATTGCACGGATAAACTTTCACATGCCAAACTATCTGACCTATTTTCCCTTGGCAGAATGCGTGTCCTTTTTCGCATTGGCGGAAAGACAACGGGCGATATTTTATAGATCCTGGCAGATCGACAAGCTGTATTATTGATATCCAGAAAAGATTTAGTTTTCTAGATATTTTCTCTAACATTAACATCTCCTTTTGTATACATCTCTCACGATGCTAGTCAAAATCTCAGTCCTCGTCTTTGCCTTGAAAAATACTCTATTGTCCGAGAAAATTTCTTGCCTCTTCTTCAGGATGATCTCGATTTATGAGCGATTAGCCGACTTTGTTCAATCGATGTGCTCCGCGTTATAATAATATTATACTCGCATTCTTAGTGCGGTTTATATAGTCTAGAAAGAAAAAAAACTTTTTTGAAAAAACGATCTCATTCGTAGGATTAGCGATCATATAAGTGTGAAATGTTTGGCCGAGAAAATCTTAAGAAAGATTGACGAAGGTTTCTAAACGGAACACATATCTTTTATCCCTCTTAAATTTTAAGTATTTTTACGATTTGTTATTTTTTATTTTATAATTTTTGCATTTTTTATTCTTTAGAGAATCTTTGAATTTTTGGAGTTTTGAATTGTCTAAAATTTCTGCCTTTTAATATAATGAAATTTTTAAGTTGAACACAAGCCAATAAGTACTTACAATTACATGTTATTGTTATATATATATTTATCTCAACAAAATATATATATATATAACATATATATATAACAAAATATATATATATTTTTTTTTGTTTATTGAGATAAAAGATTAAATATCGATGACTTTTGCGATATTCCATTAAATGCTTCGTCATTATTATTTATTATTTAGAATTATAAGTAAAAATATCTCGAAGAATTTTGAAAGATTAAATCGATCTAAATTCTAGTGCATTATTTTTTCCGCATGATCTTATCTCAGGTTGGATTAGGAGATTTGTAAAATCAGTGAAATGCTTTATTTATTCAACGACTGTAGATCTTAGTCTAAAGATAACCAATCTTGCAGTACATGACGGAGAAGATGGGTGGAGCGGAGGGAACGAAGCTTGACGTTGATTTCGTGGATATGGAGAGGGTGAGTAGTGTATTTATATTTGTACTTGAGTGTGTGAGGGAGACGCGCCTTTCACACCATATTTTCGCATATATTCCTTTGTAAGGATGCGTCAAGGGAGGAGATGGAGATGACTAGCACCTCCTATTTAACGGCATTATTACCGAATTTCAGAGATTTTATTCAGCTTTTTTTGGCACTGCTGTGGACTTATCAATCTTTCAAAATGCTTTCTTGACACTCTTACAATGTGAAGCCAGAAGTTGTGAGATGAACTGTGTTATAAAACGAAGTTCTAGGAAAACTTTTTGCCGTTGCCTTTTTTCTGAATACCTCGCTTTAACTTTGATACAACATGGATAATGCGATATAATTTTTATCAAGAACCATGAATTCCTCCTTTGCAATCTCTTTCAGTTGCGATTGTCTAATTACGAATTTTTATGTACATTCTTATATTATATTAAAACTATTCTTTTAGAATCGATAGCGATTTTAATTCTGAGAAATAGACTTTGTAAATATTATATTTATTCCAATAAGACATTTTGAAGTATATGTAAAAATTGTCAGAAATGAAGTAGATTTTTTTTTTTAAACGAAGACTATTAAATAAGAATAATTATGATGAAAAATAGAGAATAATAAAGAATAATTTTGAAGGAAGGAGATCATATTTCTAAAACTTTTATTAAATATAAACCTTATTAAATGTTATATTATTTTGAGCACTACTCTCTCAAATGAATCTTTCGTTTTATACTCACTTGGCTCGATAATCCATATTGTATACATATCATGGATATAATTTTAAAACTTCATAAAAAATTTATTGGTACTATCGTCAAAGTGAACTAACAAGGGACAGAGCGTTCATATAAAAATGTCATGTATAGAAAACAGACGTTACTTGCGAGCTCGTGGAGGAGCTACAGATGAAGACGAAAGAATTTCTTCAACCAAACCCGACTGCAAGGGCGAAGATGGCTGCGGTCAAGGGTATCAGCAAGCTCAGCGGTCAAGCAAAGGCGTCCACTTACCCTCAGCCGGAAGGTGTACTTGGCGATTGCATGCTCACTTATGGCAAGAAAATGGGCGAAGACAGCATTTTTGGTACATGCAATTTAAACCTAATGACTTTTCACGAGAAGAAATTCGATCCACAGTTCTTTTTCTAAAATATCATCCTAAGTCATCGTTCTTTGGAACTATTTTTGCGACGATTACCGCTATTATTTTTATTTTTATTTTTAAAAATAATATTTCGTTTCGTATTGTTTGAAAATGCGTGTATATGTAATGTTCTTCGTCGCATATTATCCCTCTTGTACGCGGTAGCTCCTCGGCAAAAGGCAAGTATCGTTATTTTAAACGGCGTTAATTATTCGAGACAGTGAGAAAGTTATATAAGTCAGACGTTCCCAGACGTGCATCAAAGTTTATTTGACATTTCTAATCTTATGATTAAAAAAAGCGAGACGTATCGAGAATCGATAGGGCACATTGTCCGAGCGTCATCTTATTCTCACTTTTATCAATCCTTGCAGCCCAGGCTCTCATTGAAATGGGCGAAGCCATGAAGCAGATGGCCGATGTCAAGTATTCGCTGGACGACAACATCAAGCAGAACTTCCTCGAGCCGTTGCACCATCTGCAGACTAAGGATCTCAAAGAAGTGATGGTACGGTTATTGGAAAAGTTGTGTTTACAGCTCGCGCTAGGCGGGCTAGGCGCCGCCTCTCCTTCGCACTCCGTACGATTCGCGATCTCCTCCGTTTTTCTTGATTTCAGCACCATCGGAAGAAACTGCAAGGCCGTAGGCTGGACTTTGATTGCAAGCGAAGACGTCAGGCGAAAGGTACGTTGAGGTTTCCCGCATGTTGCTTTCGCTTCTCGTCCTCTCGCGTTCCGCGCTCCTATTGATTTATTCAGGCGCGGTGTGTCCTTGCACGAACAAATCGTCGCTCGTCGCTCGTCGACGCCCGCAATTCGAGGAGTTGAAATAAAAATCAACCCGCGTCATAGAACTGTAACGCGAGTAAATGAAGCTGGCAGCACGAGATTGCACGTCCGACGGGGGGGGGGGGGGGAGAGGAGACCCGCGACCGCACGCTCGTGATTTTCGAGATGGCGGTGTCATAAAAGGAAACGCGGAAGACGATATTATTGGATGGCTCTAATGGGGAAAGGTTACAACTGCGAAATCTTGCTCTTCGTCGAAGAGATAAAACTGTCGTGACCGAAGCGGAGATTATACTTTCAATGGAAAGAGATCCGCAAAACCGTCATTTTCGAAAGAGAACGAGCGATGGATAAAGCGCTGAGAATGATATATCATTTTCAATAAAAAAAGAACTTACAAACCGCACAAATATCCTTTTTGAGCCATGACACTTTTAATTTAATTTAATTAATTTTATTCTTTTTGATATTTATATTTATTTTTTAGGAACTATGTATTTAAAAAAATAAAAGTTTATTAAATTTCCGAAGTTTTCTTCATGTTTGTGAATTATATTGTATATCTTGCTATACGATTTACTATGACGTAATTTTGATTTTGGTTGATACCTTCTTATTTTTACTATGTTCAATTTCAGTATTATTTATTATTACGTCGACAAGTTGATCCGCTTCAACGGTTATATCGCTTTCAGACTTATGAGATTTTCAGATAATTTCTATTTCGCTTTTTTACTTATACTTTTTCAGCGATTCGTCGGTGGATTTTTAAGCTCTTTACAAAGCATCTTTATTTCCCATTGTTGGCATGCGTGTGAGAAAATAGAATTACGTTTCATACATGATTCGCTCCTTCAGTATAGGGTTATTATGATAAAATCGTTGCATGAGTAGATGCAAATGGTGCAACTTTTTTGCAATAGAAAGAAGATCTCTTACTCGCATGCTGCGTTGCATGAGCACGGTTAAATAGAATCACAAATCAGTATCGTATTGTTGACTTGAAAGCAGAGCGAGAAGAATATTTTTCTTTAATGCATTTGCGTATTTTATACGAAAAGATTTTTTCATGCGATTACTGCATTTGGACTATTGTTAAAATTATAAAAAAATTTGCATAGTTTGTTTTAACGAAAAGAATTTATCCATAATCTATTTACATAAATATTAAGAGTGATAATACAAGTCGATAAATTATGCTAATTTGTCGATATATTAATTTATACTACATAACACATATATCATATTTTATATAAAACTAACACAAAAACTTTTAAATTGAAATCGTCTTTTAAACTTTTTTGAAGGATTTGTAGTATATTGATAAATTATTTTGAATTTTTAGTTTGATTAAAATAATATTCAATAATTGAACTCTTAATACGTTAATATTTTAATAGGTGAATAGCGATCGACGTAACATAAAAAAATAAATATTGACATTTTTTATCTCTGGCTGGGATCGTACGTCTATCAATTTTTATACATTTTGCCTTTATGTTTTTTGAATTATTAATTCGAACCATTAATATAATCCACACGTTCGTGATTTTTTTGCATTATTATTATTTGCACCAAATAAATTTGCGCTTTTCGCCGATATTGGATGTGCTTCACCTGTTTTTTATTTATTATTAATTATTAGTGACTGGGAAGAGATCTGCCAGTCCACATTTTGGAAGTCCAGCGCGATCAGGCACCTCGTCATCGTATCCTGGTATGGTGACTTCTATTAGAAGTTTGTACCCCGTACATGTGAAAACTTTACATAGTATCGATCGTTTTCAATAATCGCTCGTAAATTTTCCGTAAAATTCCCAACCAGGACAAAAGTTTTGGAAAACGCTTGAACATCACGTAAAATCGAAGTTTAAGATATTTCTTAGACTTTTTCGAAAGTTGTCTGTAAAAATATCTTCCTTTAATATTCTTAAAAGACACACACCGCCTAATTAGATATTCCTGAACAGTTTGAGACCTGAACTGTTGTGCTATCCGATGAATCCTGATGCATCGTTGCTAGATTTAGAATTAGATTTAGAAGTGATAATTTTATTTATCGAAATAGCGATATTTAAACATGCTTTTTTATAGTGCGAGAAATACATTTACGTGCTCATAGATTTAATTATACTTTTATTTATTGGACCCACCATTATTATAAGTGTTAGATTTTAGTGTTTAGATTTAGGAAATGAAGCAACCCAGTAGTGCAACCTTTTTAATGCCGTTGGCGGGGCAACTGTTTGCGAACAGGTTCTCACGTTTCAGACGAGGAGATTCGTCAGGCCGAGGAGAAGTTTGCCGAGAGCCTTCATCTGGCGCAGATGGGCATGTTTAATCTGCTGGAGAACGACGTGAGTCGTCGTTACTAATCCTAAACATTGCGCAATGCACGTGGACCAAGATTCTTACGTCGTTTCTTTGCAGATTGAACAAGTGGCACAATTGGCAACCTTCAGCGAGGCTCTTCTGGAATATCATCAGCAGTGCACCGAGATCCTCAAGGGGTTGACGGAAACGCTTTTGGAAAAGTACGTCTGATCGTATGCAAATTAATTAAAATTAGAGATCACGTTAAACGTATTAAATATCAATTTTCATAAAAAATATAAAAATATAAAATTTAATATAATATTTAATTATTTTATTATACCATTATTATTATTTAAATCATAATTTTCTTCATAAAACGATTTATTATATTCGTATATCTCTTCCCGTAGCTAAGTAAATAAATCTTTTATGTAAGAGACTATTGAGATATATATATATATATATATATATATATATATATATATATATATATATATATATGTTCTTGCGTCTACGTAGTGAACATGGCAATCATTTTCTCGGATAATGTTGTCTACGGACGGATATCTTATTTCTTAGGAAAGAGGAGGCGATAAATCGACCAAAGATGGAATTCGTGCCGAAGACACTGGCGGATCTGCATGTGGATAGTGGATTACCGATGTCAGACCATATGAACGGTGGGAACTTCTCCCTTCACGGTAAAACGCATTTCACAAATACTCCACTACACCACGCGACGACACTCGGGTGGTCTGGCTGTTTAACTGTTTCTTGTTCTTTATTCTCTCTCTGTCATGCCGGCGTTTACATATCCCTACGTGGTATACCAACATTAACCAATATATTGCATTCTCCTGTCTCTCATTCTGTATGGAGCGCCCTCGGCGAAATACTCGGCGGGATGGGTCTAATTTACCGTGTCTTGTTTTCTTTTCTCGCACGTACAAACTTTATTATGCACCTGTCAAAGCTAAACGATCATCTAATTTTGTTCTCTGAAATATCTCTCTTTTCTGTCTTTATAAGTGAAATATAATTTTTTCTTTATTATCTTTCTGAATATCCAAATTTTATTCGATATTTTAATTGGACATTTGACGCAAACTATAAATTATAAACTAGAGAAAATATTTCCTATATTTATCGACATGTTTCGTCAAAATGACGATGCAACAAAAGAAAATACAAATCTATTTCTAGGATTGGAATAAATCAGAGTTTACTCGAAGAGTTAATGGAATATCGATTGATTAATTCTCGCAAGATGAATCCACCGCGGGTTGAGTCACCGAACGGACACGTTTATTGTGTTTTCAATTAAATGCATCGGACGTTAATCCCTCGAGGATCGATTTCCGCGTTTACGCGCCAAATACACGCACACACGTATACAAGTGCTCTCACTACACTGTCACATCATCATTTTACTCTTCCTTTGTGCTGTGTGTATAATGTGGCATACCTGTCTGTCCTTCTGACACAATGTAGGGGCAAGTCGGGCCGGCTCTCCGACTCATGCGGACGGGAAGCGCTCGCAGCTCGAGCTATTTCCGGCCGGAAACCCGCCACAATCTACCAATGGTAAACTTTGCATGGGGGTTTCCTCGTCTCTCTGTCCGGCGAACAAACGAATTTCTTTTCGAGTCGCTCAAGGGCCAGTTGCACTAACTATTGCATTATTAAGGGCGATCGATGTCTGACCTGTGATTAACTAAAATTTCACGTTATGATTAGGAATAATGCTTCAGATAAATGATATCTAGTCGGGAGTTTAATAATCGAGATTGTTAGTGCGACCGATCCTGTGCAATTCTCTTTCATTTCTTTTTTTTTTTTTTTGACGATATTCCACCGCTTTCTCGCATAACAATGCTGATGACCAATCACTATGCACGTTTGTTAGATAGTGTTCTATTATCTTGTGCCATAGAAGAGAACTGTGTTAAATAGGTTTTAAGTAATTAAATACAAAATCCAAGTTAAGCAAGAAGGAACATAGCGATTTTTATAAATCTTTTTAAATGAAAGATATGATACGATTGAATTCAATATTAAAAAGAAATAATAATTTTGCGGAATAATACGAAAACGCAACTCTTTTTATACTTTAACTAAATTTTTTAAAAAATATTTTAGATAAATGTTTCCTTCTTGTTACGAAGATTTCAATTAGCAGCTTTCACCGATGATTAAGTATTGATTTCAATCGAGGATTTTACTTTTATCCTCAAGTATTCTGGGATGATATATTATTTTACTTTCGCATTTAGAAAGAAATTGACGTTACACACTGCTGCTTTATTGACACGGTTTTTTCGCGCGAGATGGCTCACGACTAGGGCAGATTGTTAAATGTGTAGTTTGAATGTACGCGATAACGTGCGTTTTCGATTAACGCGGCTTCTAGTAATTTAGCACACTCGTTTCGACTATTTTCAGCTTCACCCTTGCCCTCGCCGAGCAAATCGCCAGCGAGAACGCCGATGACACAGAGAACACCATGCTGCACAGCCCTCTACGATTTTGAGCCTGAAAATCCCGGTGAACTTGGATTTAAGGTAAACTCACGATATTGCTCGCTAAAAATTTGAGCGATATCATAATTTGAAAAGTGTCTAAAGAAAGACGTATTCCGAGTCTTTCAGTTATATGGAATCTTTATCACTTTAGTCTAAATGGTTCTCTTAAACTTCTCTTTTGGATTTAGAGATGCAGGCAGATGATCGATGACGTTTAACGATTTTGTCATCTTTCCAGGAGAACGACACGATCACCTTGACCCAGAAGATCGATGAGAATTGGTTCGAGGGCAGTTTGGACGGTCGCACCGGTTACTTCCCCGTGACTTACGTGCAGGTCGTAGTGCCATTACCCTAAAAGGACGTCGCGCATCTCGAAGCCAAAGACCCTGCGTACTCGTTCACTAGCGTCTACCATTACAGGATTATTCTGCTCTCCAGCTAGCCTAAAACCTAGACGAACCTTCGACGACCTATCTACCTATTTATTGTCACTTACGTTGCGGTTTCAAGCTTACGTCCAAGACACGATTCAGAGTTTCTCTCCGCCATCTATACAGATACCCCTTCTCCACAGACCCGAGAATAGCCCTCTGTTACGCATGTTAATGTACATATATGATGTTATAGTGTATTTTATCGACGTAAGGATCTTCGCGCGCGCAGAGATATACAGACATACACGCAAACGCATACCCAAGGAAGTACATGCATAGATACATATATTAGACGTATTATACACACACACACACACACACACACACACACACACACACACACACACACACACACACACACGGATACAAAACATACAATATCTATGTTAATACATACACATATATACAGACGCATATACAGACACTCAACACACATCAAAGTACCTACGATATAGCAGTTCACTGTCAAGGGCGGCTCTCTCCCCATCTACTTTTCTACATTATCTTCCGTCTCTGCGAGATACTTTCGGGATATTTTCAACACAGTTCGAGTGCACAAAAGAAGAAAATCGAGCCTAGCGAGAATCGATTATGGCGGAGCGCGAATTTTCCGATAGTACCCTCTGGCATTTAGTTTCATCGCACGAAGATGTCCTATCGTTCCAATAACGAGCCGAAAACTCGGCGTTCGTTTCTGTTGCAAGTTATATTTCGCTCGGTTATTATTATGTATCGCTTATGGATTTTGGACGAGATGAGATTATTCCAGCAGGTTGAAATCGTCGTCGAGGTAAGTGAAGGCTTTTAAGTTTCAGTTTTATTGTCAAAATTAATATTAATCCTGGTTAAATCCTAGTTAAAGTAACGTTAATTCTTCTCTTTTTAATATTTATATTATTAATAATAATATTAGAGAAAATATAAGAAGAAAATAATTAGAATTGCTTATCAGCATTAGACACTTTAATAAAATAATGTCAATTTAATCTAGAAAAGAAGTCATAAAGCTTTCAATATAAAAGATCTTTTTAAATGATTTTAAAGTTTTTTATTGTTGTATTTTTTAACTGTTACAAATTGTTGAGCAAATTTTATGGCTGGGGCAGTCTCAAACCGTTCTACACTTTTCTCTCGCGTAATGTAAAAGATTCTTGGACACTAAGTAAGTTTCTTCATTAATTCAATTCCGTTTTTATCATTTGTACGATTAAAGGCACGGCTTGCGGGAGTTTGATCATTCAACCGCGATACATATTTTGGTCCACACGGCGCGGCAAAACTCGTTACTCGTGTAATGTACTCGTATAATAATAATAATATTATCGCAATTCCTATTTCCATTCCTCAGTCGATTGACCGTTTTTTCGACTGCTCACGATTTTTTCTACATTTCCTTTGTCCTTTCTTTTCTTTTTTCCTTTATCCTTTCTTTTCTTATTTTAATTGCTAGGCGATACTAGCTAGAAACTAGGATTTAGTTTAAGCGAACCTCGAAATGGCGGCAAATCTCTTCCACGAAGTCATTATCGATTTATCTGTGATTATTATAGATAATTCCTGGCATTGATTATTTTGGCAATGACGATCCATTGTCGAAAAACTTTCGGGTCAGTGCTGATAGAATGAAACTTAATAGAAAATTGATGTATTGAAAATGTCGCTCGATCAATTATTCTTTGTATATAAATTTTTATCTTATATTTATTGAATTATTTTAATTAGAGAAAAGATATTTGATAATTAACATTTGATTATGTTGGAAGAAATAAAAAATTATTTCACTATCTTTAGAAACATCAACATCTCAAAACCATAGGAAATTGTAAGAAATAATATAATTTTTAATGAGTATTTATCAGTTTTACCACATTTTCAGCATATGAGAAATTTTTCGATATCTCTTATGTTATCTTTTATATAATTCGCCTTGTCTAACTTCGTTCGCAATATTACGATCATTTTAAAGAAATTTTTCTCCAGAATGTAAATATATCGTTTGTATTTTTTTGTATATGTTGGAAAGTTGGCCAGACGCGTATAGTATTAATTAATTACTAACTTTTGATGTAATAGCGCAAGAGTTAAACGAGAGTGAGGAGTTACAGACTTCCTGTTTAAGAGTGTTTATATGTTAAGTATATTTTATGCAAATGCCCGGCAACAATTATACTTTCGCAGCATCCCGACATCGATTTTTCTTTCCCTTCTTCTGACTTTGTATGAGAGTTCAACCGCCAGAACAATGAAAGTAATTAAGGAAACTTGGTTATTTGTTGCCATGTGGATTTTAGGTAAATCTTTGAGCGAGATATCTGCTAAGCATAATTGTATAATGACATTAGAGTATATATTACACGTATACATATTGTCGATAAAGGCGACGGCAGACACGATCGTGTTATCTCTTCATTATCCATTGTTCATATATTTTATTGTCATTATTACATCATTGTAATCGCCGCACTGGCAAAATGTTTCTTGATTACATGTATTACATTAAATTCGAAGAAGGATATTCTATTTGAATCGAAGGACTTCAGACTCGGGACATTTTCCGAATTGAATGTGTGTCGTTAATAGGATAAGACAAGATACGTAGGGGGCGTAGGATAATAATCTGATTTTCAGCTTTTTTAAATAATTTCAATGCCGTTCAGCGAATTACTTTCCGAGCGGTAATATAAGATTCTCTAAATAGATCCATAGAGTTATAAAAGAAATTTTTAAGAAAATTGTGTAGGATTTTCGTACGTAGTGTAACGCGATGTAAGGCAGGACAGATGGCTTAAAGTAGCGATAATCTCTTAGTTACATTCCGTTAAAATTTAAATATCTACGATGTACACATTAAAAAGTATTGAAATGACATAGTTGTAGTAGAAATACAGACAACTCGGAGAATGTTCTTTGTCCCGCAGCGCGATACGTCGTAACAAAGATACATTCGTTCATGATTAACATAATTTATGATCGCTATAATCAATTAATATCAATTAAATATACCATCGATATTATCACTTGCTGCTATCACCGTCGCCAGTTAAGTCCTCACTTGACTCAGACGACAAGTAATAACGGAGGACAGTGAAACGTGGGGGAAAAAAAAAAGGAAGTCCGCATGCGAATTTTATCTACGCTATAATCGCTGTGAGATAAAAAAATGAAATCCCTTTCGGAACTGGAGGTGTTATCGATGTTGTGCAATATTAAGAGTTTAACATCACGGTGTTTAGCCGGTGGGGGCCATCGCTGGATCAGTGTTTCTCAAAACGATGCAAAGATTTATGTGGGAGTGGGAACGACGGGGTGGTAAAATGGAGCGAAAGTGAAGAGCGATTATTCTGAATTGGAATAATAATTACTTTCAATTAAATGCGTAAATGCGAAAGATGTAATCCAGCGGAAATTTATGTTAAAATGTTCATCCCTTGTGTAAAGAGACACGAAGCGTGATGAAACTTCCGATCACTTTCGTTCCAACGATCCATGTGAAATAAAAAGATCGCGTAAAATAAAAACGTCGAAAATAATGCTTTTGATTCTCGGTTACTCGTATAATGTAATTTGAACTAGAATTGCCTCCTAGGATATTGCCTTGTAACTAGATGTAAACAAATATGGTTTAAAGTTATTATACAGTATTCTTTGATGAGCACTAATTAATTCTTCGATGAGCACTAATTAATCCAGCAAAAGTATTACTGATATGATAATATAAAATATAGTTATTGATAATAGAAATCAAATTTTTATCCTATAAGTAAATAATATTGATGTTAAATTCTTTGCATTATAATGTAAGAAGCTTAATTTGAAAAATTTACATATATCTAAAATAGAAGATAAAAACAATTGTTTATTAAATTTTTGATATGAGTAACCGAAAATTGGAAAAGAATGATTTTGACCCCTCAACTTGATTATAGTGGGATCATATTTTTTGTCTGTATAACAAGTGATACCGGTGAAGCTTTGTCAATTAGAACGATAGCAATAAAACGCTAATTATCCCGTGGTGGAAGGTTAGGGGATGGTGATAATTTAGAGTCTGAAGCTAATAATTTTTAGGTCCTCAGAAAGAATGTCCACAAAGGAAAGTATTGAAGAAAACACTTAAATTTCTTATTCTTGAATATCTCAAAATTACTGTCACTATCAAAATACATAGAGATTAGAAGTAACATATTAACAGTTTTCGAAAATCTAACAATTTTCATGGATTAATATCTGATATGATACTAAATTTTAATAAATAATAAATTTTTAAATAATTAGAAATATGTAGTAAAAATTGAAGCACATTTTTTAAAATAATATCTTTATTAGACAAATATTTAAAGTGAAATTTGAGAGTGGCGGTATTTTCGTGATACTAAATATAGCCTGAAAAATCGAGATGAACGTTATCGAATGAAATTATTATGGGGACTGATTAGTTACAGGAACCGATCTTAAGTATTGTCAATGTAAATCCGCTCCTGATTGAGAATTCTCGCTGATCGACAGAGGAGGGAAATAAATTTGAGAAACACTGCGCTGGGGGAAGAAGATAGAGAGAGATATATATATATGCTATTACTACTTGTGCGGGAAGAAATTTATAATTGCTGCGTGATATACTATGTTAATTTATATATATCGCGACGGTCCGCACTTTGCGTTCGATTGTTCGTGGACCGAAATTCGCGCAATTTGGCATACGGTGGATGAGGAAAACGAAAAGGAAACGCGAGAAAGGCGGCGAGATTGGCGCGATCGCGAGAGAGAATGAACTTAACGGTAAATACTAAAATCGGTATCTTATTCTATAAATGTTGGCTATTGTTAAATGTTGAATATTGTTCAGCGACGAGTTCGCGCGTCTTAGCACGAGGAACACGCGTTTTTATCAATTAACGTTAAATTATCACAAACATCGTTTGCCTTAATATCTACCATCTGCATCTCTCGTGATTTAAAATAATTTTTAAGAGGGCTCATACGGATTACTGTTTGTTTGTATGTAGTCGTGTTTGATTGTTTAATCTCTTTACGTGTTTGATATTTTTATAGATATTTCATATAATATGAAAGAATGTAATACATAATATGAAAGAAGTATTGTTTAAATATTGACATAATAATTTTATTAAAATTCATACATCTTGGAAATAATGGACGATATCTTGTTTAACTTTGTCTGTTACGCGATTTTTATTCTTATCTCGTTTGTTGTATTTGAACACATACTTAAAGAAAACATGAAAACAAGTGGAAAATTTCTAAATGTAGAAATATCAACGCGTGCTTCTCAGGCGATCGGGACGAGCTCTCCGCGTTCTAATTGTAATCTAATCTATTTGGGGATCGAGCGGACGCGCCGGATCTATCGATCCCCGCAAAAAAGTCACTGAGCATCCTTGGTCACGGAGAAAGGAGCTTCTGGTGTTCGCCCTCCTTCCTATCCTAGTTTCCCGTCAGAATTCTTCCCTCTCCCGCCGTCTCTTCTCTTCTTCCCTCCTCGCATTATCCGAACGTAACCGACCTCCTGTATGCATGCGTGTGGGATCGAAGCGAATTTCATGTTTTTCGACGTGTGCCGGGCCCACTTATATTTTGTAAGCGCCAGAAAATCCGGGATTCGCACGAGAGAGAGAGAGAGAGAGAGAGAGAGAGAGAGAGAGACACACGGGATGCGTCGCACGCGTTATTAAAAAAAATCGGTGTCCCCCTCGATAATATCCTGCTCTCCCCGGACGCACCCCCGTCCCGAACCGTTTCCCGTTGATACCCATTTTGACGAAGCGCGAAGGGGACGACCAGTGGATGCAACATAGTGATACTTTCAGACAATACATTACGATTAATTACACTTGTATTGGTATATAATAAATTAATCTACTACGATTATATTGAACTCGATTAAAGAGAAATATACGATATATATACATATATATACATATATATATATATATATATATATATATATATATATACACATATATTCGATTTCGGTCAATGCTAAATGATTATTATAATACTAATTAAGAAATAAAGTGTGCTCTATGTCACGACGTGGATTTCATTTCATATTTTATATATTCCGTGTTTCTATATTTATATAGTTAAATATTAATTACGTAATTTATTTGCTATTAAATTATCTTTTATCATTTCTGTTTTATATTACTAATTATGAATTTTAGATTCGATTATTTGGAATAGCTGCTTTAAGTAACGTAAAGATTCTTAAGAGTAATGAATATTTTGTTTAATACATTAATAAACTCTGAAATTTGTGAGATTTAATGCAATTAATCTTACTTTCTAATGACACTCAATTATTCAAGATAACGCTTTACTATTATTTAGAAAAAACTATATTTTTTAATATCGTATTTAATTTTTCAAATAATCCTGCGCATTAATGCAGCTTAACAGATTTCCTTTTTTTTTTACCTTTTCCTTTTCTTTTTAACATAATAATTCAGTCATTATACAGAAACGTAATCGCGAGCAAAAAAAGAAATTGGAATAAGAGAAAAAAAAAAGATTGGGTGGCCGACGAGGCGCGCAACGCCTCAGATCATTTGCAGAGTTAACCAACCCTGTGACATGATTTACCGGGGGGTACGTACAGCGGGGTATGGGCACACCGCATCCATAATGCATGTGTGTCTTCCCTTCTGTGGACATAATTGTATGCGATATTACCCGGGGGAGCGCGACTTCTCTTCTCGGCGGCCGCGGTAACAAGGCATACCATCATCATTCCGGGGGTAGAACCGACCCTATATCGTAAAAGGTCACCCCCTCGCGGCCACGTGGTATCGCGGGGATCCACGAGAGCGAGCCCGGATCGCGATTGGCCTTCCTCTACACCCGCCGCTTGTCGGGCGGACGCGCGAAATATCGCCTTTTGATGCCCAATTACAGAGGCGCCGCTTCTTTATACGTTCCTTCTTCACAGTCGAAACGCTTACCACAGAGAGAACTTAAATCGACGTCCCTCGGGAGGCTGACACGATTTTATAGAAACGGACATAGAGACTGCATTATAAAAATGGTCATACTAGAAAAATGTGACCTGCTGATTTAAAAAAAAAAAAAAAAAGAGAGATGTGAGAATAATGTACTGACATGATTAATAATTTTTTTTTTACAACAGGAGTTTGAAAAAAATTATTCTTTCTGTTAAAAAATAAAAATTGAAACTAAAAATTAAAATTAAAAATTAAAAATTGGCGAATCTTCGAGAGGAGATTTGACAAACGGAGTTTGTAGTTTCAATTAGTACTCAATTAGAATTTTTAAAAAAGAAACTGTTTAACTTGGATGGAATTGCAATGTTTAATCTAACTGTCTCTCTTCCAAACAAGCGAGGGTGGCGCTGGGCATAATTTTTAGTCGAGCGGAATGAGAGGAGGTCGAATTACTTTCTACGAGGTCATACAATGCGAGCCGCCTTTCTTGAAATAGGCGGCTGGGGCTGTTTTTATTAACGTACGAGAGAGGGGACACGTAAGCGGCTTACGTCCTGCAATTAAAATATTTCTTTAAATACCCATCGCTCCCGACGTCCCTATTGTGGACGATTGAAGCGCGTATTTAAATCGCGGCTCGTTATACGCGACCTTTGCGCGAGATGGAAGCGCACGTAAGTGGCGCGAAACGAATCGATTCGCGATACTATCGTCGATTTCTCTCGTCGAATCCTAATTTACGTTTTCTCCCCTTGGGAACTTTTTCTTCCTTGAAAATCCAGCGGTGTACTTCAGAGGATTTCCACTTCAATATGGCGGAGTATTAATTTAAATTTGAAGTACGTTTTAGAAATTTTTCTAATTTAAATTATAACAATACCCTCCCCCCCCCCGACGAAATTATGATAAATTACGTATTATTTAAATATGCTTTGTCATAGTGACCAGGTCTTTTATTTCAACCCTCCCCGGAACGCCAACTAGTTTGATTTACTGATAATTCTTTTTTTTTGGGCTGTATATCTCCTTCCTTTCCGAGCAATTTTACAAAGCCACGAGAGTGTTTACGTGCACACGCTTGTGAGAAGGATCTTCGTTTCCTTACAAATTCTCCTAGTTTAGGGGGTTGGTTGGCTTCGCGAAAGCGGAGCCGATTTCGGCGAGGCGCGCGGACGGATATATCCCCGGTATCGTCGAGACGTGACGTACTTACGGGAAAAAAATCGGCGCAACGAGAAGAATCTTCCGCTCGTACTTGCAGATTCCTCCTGGGAGACGACTCGCGAGGCTACATTCGCGAAGCCAATTTGCCGGAACATTAGACGCAGACGATGTTTCTCCGGATGTCCCATTATTGACACTCTCTTGCCATGATCCACCATTCAATATCGATATTTAATAGAAACTTACATTGTATTGCAGCTTTAAGCATAATTTTTTCATCTCTCTCTTTTCTTTGAGAAAAAAATTTCTTTATTTCTCTCTTCGCTAAAAAAAAAAAAAAAAAATTATAAGTAAATATTGCGAAAACAGAAATAATTAAATATAATATTATAATTCACTTAATTATTATTATTGTCGTCTTTTAAATCTTTTTACAACACACGCACTGAATTTTAATTGAATTTAAAAATTAATTAATTAAGAAGATGTGGACTTATACAATTCTATATTTTTGTGATATAACAATGGCACTTTCTTACTATGTTTAGTACCATAAAAAGATTATATCTTTCGACTGGATATAATTTTGTCAGTCGTACACATCTCGGACCTTCGTGCCTGCGACAGTGATACTTTCGAGAACGTAAGTACCACATGTGTGGTCCAGATCCGAAATTCTGCTGACGATCGTCCGGGGACCGCAGCAGGGCTGTATCAGTTAAGGGTTTCTGCTCACTGAAGCGTCCTTACGTACCACGAAGCGCGGGAGGGTTCCCCAAGGATTTTACACGGGCCGGGATATAAGCGACGGCCTAGATTACACCGCGCGTCCCGCAACACGGCCGTTTCTCCCGTAATTGAAAAAGATTTGTTTCTCGGCCGGAGCGTCGCTTCTCCGATAACGTATCGGACTCGCGACTCTGTCGCTGATTTTATTTTAGTGTAATAACATGTTGCGCGGAAGTTTCGGAAGTAAGGAGTATCGTGCGAAAGAAACTTCGATGAAACAAAGTCGAGTTTGATATATCGCGTTGACGTTTTCAGCTGAGTACAACCTGCCTGAATCGTTTAAATTTCTTGTAAGAAGTGGTGGTCATCGCTAATTAATTTTGTGCTCGTTTTCGTCGAGTAAATTTAACTTGAATTGAGTTTTAATTGGATAAAACCTGATAAAATAATATTATATAGCGAAATTATATCATACGCTAGAATTATGTACGTAAACATTTATAGACCAGCACAATAATTATTAAGTACTAATATCCAATTAAATCGGAAAAATGTCTGTCTTACATTTCTTAGATGACGTAATGTTATACGAATGATACAGATTTTCATATCTGTTTGCTGGGCGGGGTGAGAGTGTGATTGCGTCATGACCTTCTTCAGCGATCAAGAGCTTTTATTAGAACCTTGGATTACACTCGTGTTTTTTTTTTTTCACACACGCTGTCATCTACAATATGTTCAATGATGCAACTTATGTATATTAATCTACTAGAATGGCGGTACTTACAGCTGCGGCCTACGGCGTAAAGCGCGCGAGGGATTCCTTTCTCTTCGCTAATTCGGCTCGTATATCCATCCGGCTCATCTCGATCGGTTTAAATCGAGCAACGAAATCGATAATTGCACTGTGTATATCATCCTCGCTGTAAACGTTTATCGATTCTAAACTACGCTACTCGATGTGCCGGGAGTGATTAACGTCGCGAATCCTCATCGAAATCGCAATAAATTACTGCTTAATAAGTTGATGTAGCGCACATCGAGCTCGTTTCTGAGACGCATTACATGTCATATTAGAAATGCATGATTCAAATTCTGGATCGATTAAATCAATTCATATGTATTTACGTCAAATTTTCTTGATTAATAATACTAAATTTTACAAAAAAAAGATTGACACAGAACAATAAAATTTATTAAAAATAATTAATATCTAATAATCAGTCTTTCATAAGTTTCTGATAAGTAAAAATAATAATTAACTGTATTAATAATTACTTTTTATTATTAAAATGATACGGTGACTATTTTATAAGAAACAATTAGCTAATTATGTGATAAATACAACGTATGTCTTTTAGCTTTATTTATGTAGAAGAGAATATTAAAAAAAAACTGAAAGTGTCATCTGCAAATTTATCGCCTTGTGATTTTAGAAAAAATACAAAACTAATTTCGGAAATGTAAATCACGCATCTCCATATTGTATTGAAGTCATGGTTGTTTTTATTTATTGTTTCATTTTCTATACGTGCGTGTTATACTGAACCTCTCGCAAATTTTGCTAGAAAACTACGGCAATCGGAGACTAGATTAACGAATCCGCTTGAAAACTATCGGATTCGTAAATGTCGATGTCACTCTCTTTCTCGCTCCATGCGAAGACGATAGTGTCTTCGGCGTACATTATTCTAGCGTCGTTCTATATTCACAACGAGTACTCGCAAGCTCATTGCCAAGCTTCTCGATTCGATCGATCTGTTCGCTCGCTTACGACGCCGTAAAAGGACGAAACGCGCAAACATCTTGTTAAAACGAATCGCTGTCCTACCAGTAAAGATCCATTACCGGACGTGACAAAAAGCCGCCACTTGACGACGCGATAAAATCGATCGCCCGTCGTTTTCTAACCGGTATCACAAATACGTGAGACGAAATATTTCCTAATATTTTACTAGTGACGAATCCACATTTCGCGCGGAGAAGGGCCTTACGACTACAAAGTTGGGTCCGATTTCAGCGAATGTCGCGAACGTGAAGCGAATTATAAATCAAAGAATTCCGACGCGACACCGCGTTTCAACACGCGTTCTAAAAAACGCTTTCTAAAAAAAAAAAAATCAAGAAAATATTAAATTTTAAAGTAAGTTTAAATAGTATCGGCTGAAAATTCAATTTACACAAATCAATTATGCTGTGATGCGTTAATATGAGTCTAGTCTTTAATTTAATTAATCTAATTTCAGCTTTAAAATTCCTCAAGTCCTTGAGAAGGCATTAGATCATTTTTGCGCCTCGATCCTTAAGTTCGAGGATATGGAGATCGACGAGAGTGTGCTTTAAGGCAACGGATGTGTCGCAAGCTTACGGAACGGTTCGGGTTAAATGTGTCCTCCTCTTCGTACGCCGCTGCTCCTGCGTGTCGATTAATTCAGCCAGCCAGCTCGATTAATTGGTCGGCGCGGACGGACTGTGGACTTGGCCGTAAAATATACCGCGTGGAGGACGGCAAGCCGAGCAATCGGAGCCCGCCCTTTCCGCGGCCGGCTCGTTCCCTGCAATAATTATCACCCATTAATTAGCCGTAACCTCGTCGGCCCGCTGAACGTCAATGGGTGTGTTATATAAGCTCAACCCTCTAGGCACGCCACTGTTTCTCTTTAAAAGAAGTGTAACAAGGTCTCCGTTAAAGATACGTAAATAAATCAGTAGTAAAAGCCTTGGCTGGTCCGACGGGGACTATAAGGTATGTCTTATCTAATCAGTCGTGATATATCTGATATCACTTAGGAATTGAAGAAATTAAACTTAAAATATAAATATATGCTTTCAAATATCTAAATTTTATTGGTAGGAATTTTTGAAAATAAGAATAAAAAAAGCGGAAAAAAATGAAAAAATGCCTAGGTTATTAATGGCGAAATAATACTTTGAATTAAATTTGTTTGACTAATTTAATTTTAAATTGTATAAAGTTATCTTTTCTTATCAACAAATATCGATAAAAAAAGGAGATGTATTCAAAATGTACAAAAGACCGATTCATTGACCGATTAGCCTCATTCGTCTAATTTGTGCAAACGTTATGCCGTTCAATGAGACGAGAGAGGGCGGGTTTGTTTCGCATGGCGGGCTTAAAAAGCCGCTCTGAAAAGATCGTGCGGTCGTGCAGGGAAGGAAAAGAAGAAGATCGAAAAGTGCGGGCTTTTTCCGACGGCTGTACGTTAGTCAAAGTGCCTGCGTTCACCGCCAATGATCCTGTATTCGTATTCATCGCGTCGATGCGGCACCTATCTCGTTATTTTCGGCTTACGCCCGCGCTGAATGGGCCCATCGATATACTCCGAGTGATATACGTGTATATAAATACAAGTGTACATAAAAGTGTGTATATATACTGTCTCGTCTGAAACGCATGCCGCACTTGCAAACATGCTCCCTGTGCTTACATATTGTATCATCACATTGCGCTTGTCGAGTATCGTCGAAGAGAATATTTTCACAAAGTAAAAGAGCGATGTCAAACTTTATGAAAGGAAGAAGACGAATTTAAATTTTAATTTAATTTACAATTTGTCTACGAATCGATAAAATTTTAATCTCTCAATTTTAATTCTTCAATTATATGCATATAATTCATCATGATTTATTAATTATGAGCCTAAAAAAATATGTAAAACCAGTTACTTTCCGAAGAAACGTTTGATAACGATTACTTGTGACGCAGCATTTTATAATTAGTTAATATCAAAACTTGCTTGAATCCCAATTCATCTTGTCTGCAACATCTCTCGTTGTTGGTTGTTTACGATGCAAAAGCTGTTTACGATCTCCATTAATCCGAAGGAAACGCACATCGTCGTGCGATACCGTGATGCATCCGTTATCGGATTTCGAATCGCGGGCGTCGCGACGCCGGCGGAACTCGACGTCGGCAGCGGGCGCCGTAGGGTACGCGCAAGCGTCGACGCAAATCACGCCCCTTGGCCGGCCGAAGGGCCACCCGCACTCCATTTCCGCGTTATTACAGCCTGAAAGATCCACCCCCGCGTCTGAATATCAAGGCAACCCTCCGCGCGTTTCCACTTAACACTCCGGTCGCGACTAATTACTCTAATTAATTGGAACTCCGATCTTCTCGCCGAGAGCCGCTTGATTCATGGTAGTTACTAATTAATTACTAATATCAATGGGGAGGGCCGCGCTGTACAGCGTAAGCGAAACGCTTTAAATCCGCGCTGCGAGCCCTCGGCTATTCATGCGAAAATAACGTGTAATCGTAGCACGAGAGGCTCGCTCGCGAAAATAGCGCGAGAGACGATTTTCCGCGACATTGACTGCGAGGCCCGGCGCGGATTCTGAATTATATCGCGGAAAAGCGCATTTCAAGCGACGTTAATTGGAAATGCCATCTCTGGTGGAAATTTCAGGAATTATCCCGTATCTGTACATTTTCGAATCCGTGACGTGATTTCAATTTATCACGGTAATTTATAACGCGCCGATATTCGTTATTATTATAAAATCCTATATTTTTATCGTTTTACGTTATTGAAATATTTTCGAAGGTTATATATCCCCGTCCAATTAATTAGCGCGCGAACAATATGACTTAAAACCGCATATCATCTTTGTAAATTATAAATATTTTTTAATCAGCATTTAGGTAATTAATTTAGTTTTTATCATATAAATATTTTATTGTATAATATCAGACGATCGCAGTGTCTCGGTACTTTGATTTATCATAAGGGTTGCTCTCAAAAGCTTTAAAAGCTAATTAGTAGGGCAACTCTCTTGCTCACCCTTCAAAACATTGAGATGTCGATAGTAAGCACTGCCGTGCCAGCTCTCGGGACTTCTCGCCGGCGTCAATTCCGTCTTCACATCGCGCAGAGCCGCAGCTTCCTCGGCGATCTTTTCAGCCTCCCGCTCCTGGCGACATAATTTTGATATAATTAACTTTTGACAAGTAAAATATAATACTAATATTAATTATACATGTTTACATGTTTCTCTCGGAAAATTTGAAATAAATGAGTTACATTTTATGTAATAATCAATTTTACATTTTATATATAATAAAGAAATGAGATAATCGATCGAATTAGGCCTCGTACATTTCTTTATTATTTAGAGCGAACGAGAAGACAGAATATATCTTAATATATTTCTCATTAAACACGGCATTAACGACTAGTACAGTAATTATAATGACGTGATAATAATTTGCTAGTTTAAGGATATGTATTTTTCCGCCGTCTCTTTATTTTGACGAGAGCTCTAATGCCCGTAACGTCACAATCGTGATGACGCCTCGCAATGTAAGCCTTCGGCCGACAGGCAATGTATTTTTCATCTGACATTAAGGAGTTCGCTTCGACGTTTGGTCAGCCATGAGCGAGACCGCGAGTAATAATAATAATATCGTCGCGGAAGTGAGCGTCTGAAAACAGGAATCGTCATTTTCGTGGAGACAGGTGGACGAGCTGGGCGAGCACAAGAGGGGACGAAAACGGGTCGGCAAACAGCCGCGATATGTCGCGACTCCTTGACGTAATGACAGCCGTGGAAATGGATGACGATCCACTCATCCTGATCAACCACTCAGGTATGCAACGATGGCTCGCGGGAACGGCATGAGGGCACTTCCACCTCCCCCCTCCCCCCCCCCTCCCCCGTTCTCCACGGCGATCTACAATCTAAACGCGCGACTCGCCCAAAGCGGGACGCGCACGGTGCTTTATTTAATGCTTCCGTCGATAGCGATCGTCGAATTACTTAAATTAATTCCGCCGCCGCGAGCGCCGTCGGTGCGGATCGATCGAGGTGAATTATTCACTCGGCTCGGCCAGGGACGAAACGAGCAGTTACTCCACCGCTCCGCGCCGTGCCGCGCCGCGTTCGTTCGCCTGCCTCGCCGATTAAAAAGTCACGGAAACGCGCGTTTACCGTAATGTCCATGGAAGGGAGTTTACCGGCCCCGCGGGAGCCTCTCGGAAAACGACTTCACCCGTTATACGCGCGATATTTTGCGTCACGACGAATGCCTTGGGATTTTCTGACTATTTAATAGCTTCCTTACGGTTAGCTATTGAAATTCCAAGATTTTTCTCCCGAATATTTTTATCTCGCGTCGCAAAGGTCAAGGTAAAGAATTAGGGGGTGCTTCTGCGAAATTATTATTTCGTGCATTTGCGACCAATGCACATGATTAATTTTATAAGTTCTTTTTTGTAGTTATGTTTTCCTACTACTTTTTTATGTTTGAGAATTACTTTTTAACATTAATTTATGTTGAAAGGAAATTAATGTTAATAATATGTGGATAATCTTAAATATTCAACTAACTAATATTTCATTGTTGAAGTATTAGTTTTCTACCACAGTAGTCTTTCTAAGACATTAAATTAACGTGCATTAAAAATATGAGAATTTATCTAAATTTATTGTGTATTAAAAATATAATATCATATATATATATATATATATATATATATATATATATCAATAATTATTGTGACCAGTTACGCAAATTTCCTTACATTCTCCAAATACATAATGACATCAATTGCGTGATATTAATATTGGATTTACATTTTCATTTTAGAGTTCGCAGCGATTGGGCGGTCTACCAGAGGGATGTTATTTAAAAATCAGCATATGTCGCGGCTCACCGATTTCGCGTGTGTCACGGCGTGTGCGTGGTGAAAAAAAAAAAAAAAAAAAAAAAAGAACGAAAACTGCGAGTACTGGCAGTGTCGGAGTCAGGACGGGAAGAAATGTCACGCGAGGATGCATTTTTAACGACGCCCGTGCTTTCTGCACAACTCGTTCGAGTTCTCGTTAGCTTAAACGCGTTACGAAATGGAAACAGCTACGTGGCACGAAGCCACGAGCGTGAACCTCATATAAGTTATATTTCCTCCTCATACGAGTTACTCCCGGGAAAATAGAGCGGCTTGTAATCACTTTACGTCCTTCGAGTGCGAAGTATAGTAGAAGTTAATTGCATAAACGAGTAAGTTTCTACGAGGTTCTTACGGACAAAGTGATGCTCAAATGAGTACGAGTACGCTTTTAAAAGAGAATCCAAACGTAAAAACGTGAAAAATTTTGATTCTTATTTGTAAGCACACATTATGAATGAATACATAATTCTACACGATATATTTTAATCCAGAATTAAATATATCATAAACAATTCGAATCGTTAAATAATCCAAAAAAGAAAGATAAAGCCGTTATTAGTGCATAGACAATTAGTTGTTAATTATCGTTAATTAACGAAGTAATCGGGGATAGGCAGGAGATAATTCTAATAATTAACAACGTCGCGCGGTTGAAGTTTTAATTATCGCGCGACTTTTGCAAGTATAATTACAACGAGAGGGGCGGGGGGAAGGGGGAGAGAAATTCCTTTAGATTTTTCGCCGTAATGAGTCCCCTCGATTTGCATAGTAACGCTAACACGAACATTGTTAACTGATGGCAACGCGGACGATTGTCTCTTTCCCCCTCAAAAGTAAATGTAATCATTGTAGCCTCCGTCCGCGGTTACGTGTGTGACGTTATAATCGTCACGATAGTATAAATATTTCACGTCGCGCGCACGGACGTTACAATCGACTTTAACTGCCGTTTCGAGGCCTCCTATCGCGACTCGTGCATCTCGGCGATTATCTCGATGTACGTACGAGCCGCACACGTGTGCGACGTTCGAAGCCGCGTATTTGAGTGATTAAGATACATTCACACATCCAAATAGCAGTACTTTGCATAAAAGTTGCTGCAATTTGTTCATCGTCATTTCTGTCCGTTCAGTTCAGCAGGAGACCGCTCTCTCTCTCTCTCTCTCTCTCCCTCTCTCTCCACAATTCTATCTTCAAATGTTGACGTGCTTGAAAAATGTATAATCAACCGAATTTTCATATTATACATATAATTCTTAACTTTTTGTTACTTTTACGTATTGTAATTATATGAAGATTTTTAGATTTAAGTCATACAATTTTTAAGATGTGTCTGGAATTTATTTATAAAAGACTATAATAGATATAATTAGATACAATTAGTTTGCAATTAAATTGTCATGTTCGATGAAATCTCGCCGAGGGAGAAATTATTTTTCTAGATTTTTTTTAATACTCGTTTTCCTACTCTTTGCCATGTAAGGATTAATCATCGGCCGATGATCTAATGGACTACGTCTATTAAAGTACTGATAAAATTTTCATGCTGTTTGGGATTTCGAATAATTATGCTTTGTGTACAGAAAGAGAAAGAGAGAAAGGGACAGCTCGCTCGCAAGGGGAAAAGAATTGGGCTCGAAAGGGGTCGTGCTGTATCCATTGTGAAGTAATTCAACGAGGTAAAAACGTTACGGAGGGTGACTTTTGTTCGACAGGCGCGATGCTGAAAAATACATCCTGTTTCCCTTGATATCATTTTTCAGCTTCTCGACTGTATTTCAATATTTTCTCTGAAAAATCTCTAAAAGATAAATATAAAAAAAATCTAAAAAGATAGTTTTTTTTGTATAAATTAGTATAATATAATAACTTTCTCCTATTAAATAATAAAATAAATTTATTAAAACATCAATGAATTTTTTTGTATGTACGTGCATAATAAATTTTCTTCTGCACAAAAAAACGCGTCTAATCCTGTCCGATCCTGTCTACATGCCTATCAATTACATAATTAAATGCGTTTCCGAGTAGAGGAAAATTTATCATAAAATGTACATATTAAAAAAAAGCATTCATTAATGCTTCAGAAATTTATTTGATTATCTAATAAACGAAAATAGTTATGTTTTATTAATTATAATACGTGGAACTACAAAAAGGTCTTTTCTGCTGATAAAATATTATTTATTGATTTCTATTTATCGAATGATGTAATTAATCCACGCAAAAATTTTGTTGAAGTATATCGATTGACTGGGTTTGTTAAAAGTGGAAACAAATATGTGAAAATATATCCGCATAACGCAGTATAGTGGAAGGAAACGTTTGTGCGGGGCAGGTGGTCCGCACGATGTGTATCCTATGAAGTCGATGCGCCATATCCTTAGGGTCGTCGGCACATATGTTCCTGATATCCATGCAACCTCCGTGTATACACACGGAGAGCTCGTGTTTGGTGGCGAATCTGTCTCGTAAAGAATCGATTCACCACGCACTAGACTAGGATCTTGAGCCCGTATGCTCCTGTAGAATGGATTAAAAGCGATGAAACGCGAGGAGGATGAACCGCGCGTTTACGAAACTGTTCGCTCGTTGGAAGATTTACAAGCTCGAGCCTCTTTATGTCCCCCTTCGTGATCGTAAAATAAAAAATTAAGCGTAAGAGAGGAGCACATCGTAAAGAATGTATGCGTTTAAAACGAGAAAAAAATCGTGATTTTTTTTTCTTCTAGGGAAATAAATTATTTTAATTAAAAAGAGAGTAATTGTGGAAGGGAATATCATAATTTATTAGGATCATTATTATTGCAAAGAAGAAATTAAATTGAAATTGCCATTTACAAAATTACAAAGTTCGGATGAGCAAAGCAGAATGTACAAAAGAATATTTTTATTAAATTCTTTTGTATTATATAAATATATTCATTAAAAACAATTTATTTTCCTTTTAGAGATTTTCATTTTATAATATTTTCGACTTTCTTTGCGCGATACTTTGTTTCACGTTTGAATATATTTAAATATCACATTGAAGATGACGTGAAATGTGCAAGATAGATGTAACTGTTCTTATGTATTTGCGGCGGTATTCCCAGAAATATCTTTCGAGAAACGGATTATATCGAAGATAAAGGAGAGACTGGTGGAAAATTATGAAGAGAAATAGAGAGAGAGAGAATAAAATAAAATGATCGTTGCAAATCGCAGGAAGTCGAAACTTGGCATAAATCTGAGGCACGTAAGTTTCATTGTATGTTATCTACCTCGTTATTACATTGCTGGATCATGACGTGTATAAATGCTATCATGGCTGACGTGAAAGCGTGAAAATATTTCTGTCGTGTGTGTAACAGAAATGGCAGATTTCTGGCTGCGAAGTTTTACGAAATGATGAAAGTATCAAATAAAACAAGGTAAAATTTATTGCATATTCTAGAATGAAAGATTTTCTCTTTTATATAAATTTTTTATACAAATTTAGAAACGTATTATAAAATTAAAGGCAAATTAACGAACACATTTTGTTACTGTGCTTGTTTATAACTATTATTAAAAGAAAAAAAAAACGGAAATGATTAGAATGATAGAAAAAAAAGGGGGAAAAATGTTCCGCATAGACAAACAAGATGAGGAAAAAAGGCTAAGAGAAAAAAGAGTGGGTAGAGTTAACGAGAAAGAAGAAAAGTGCAAGAGATACGGTAAAGACATCGTGTATACGTATGCGAGAGAAAGAGGGGAGTGGAGAAACACAGGGAGGAAGGAGCGCCGGAGTTTTCTGCTTGCGGATGAATTCCGCGTTCTCCCATTTGTAACTCCGTTCACCCGGCAAAGTAGGTAGAAATCCTGCGCCCCGTCCCCGTCATCGGATGCCATCCCCCCCGCGCTTATCTAGCGCGTTCTCCACCGCACCCCCGACGGCGGCCAGCGTATACGGCCGCCACCGCGCCGCATCCGAAAAACCCGTCCGCGTCCCGTCCGACCGACACGACCGTCTGCCCATCCTCGCGTTATGGCGCGCTCGATTGTTTCCAGCCCCGTTGATCCAATAAAGGATTACGGCGAAACAATCGTAGCGTGCAGCGCGCGGACGGCACCCTCCTCGCTCGCCGCCGCCGCCCCCGCCGCCCCCGCCTCCCTCCCCCCCCTCCTCCCCGAGTTCACCGGTATACGGGATGGCTTTTACGTTAACGGCGAAACTTTCGAGTCGGCCGTGCATCGAGAATCGTGGAACTGACGACTGAATGCGGTACTGACTGCGCTCGATACAGCCGTATCTTCTTTATTTTTCCAGGGATTCTGATTGTTTGTGCTGTACGGATTTCCTGGGTGATGAATATCGAGGGCCGAGGAAATTTTTAAAACTAACACCGATCGCGATCTTCCGTGTGATATTTTTATAAAATAGAAATGGATAGATAATTGTATTGTAGATAATAGTTTTAGAAGTGTAAAATGATCAAAGGAAATTTAACAAAATAGATATATTTTTTTAATTTACAATCGAATTATAAAAATCCTTAACTCTTCCTTTCACATACTGACTTGTATCAAGGAATTTATGAGAGATCCAGCGGAATTCCTGAATTGGTGGACCAAGTTCGGGCGAAGAACGCAAGAGAGAGGCTGAAAGAGTGCGTAAATATAATCTCGGGGAAAGGTAGCAAGGGAGGTAGACGAATGTATGCGATTGTGAAGTCGAACGGATTGGGTTGCACACACGTGGTGCGCGGAGTTAATACGCAATCGCGTTAGTCGAAATCGCTTCCGGTCGGACGGCCTCGCTCGAGCTTGCGGCCCGTCCCGGTATTATGTCGGGAAATTGATTATACTCTCGATAATGCCGGATTTGTGCTCCGGAAGAGCGTTACGTGTCCGATGGCGTGTGCGGCCCAAGAGTTACTCTCGCTCCCAATCCTCCGGTATTATCGACGGTTTCTCCTTTTTTTATGCCGATACCACCGATACTGTCGAAATCGATGCGATTTCATGGCGGACTGATTACCGAGCTTCCATTCTAATTCATTTGCTTGTATCCGCGATTGAACTGCTTGTCGTAAGCCTTACTTGTAATTTTTTATAACAATGCTTACAACTTTATTTATAGATTTTATATGTGTAAATCTTTAACTTGTGGCCAATATTGAGAGTGGTTGAACTTTTCACAATTTAAACTTTTAACTTTCCACAATTTGAATTTTTATTTTAAATTAATAGCGATACGTGAAATCCTATTAATTCGAATAGGAATAAATTTTCGAGGTTAAAATCTATCTTCAATTCTAATGTACAAATGCGTGATGAGGCTGCGTGAAATTAATTGTGAAAATGTAAAAATATAATTATAAAAAGAAATATAATTAAAGAAATATAATTAAAGAAATATAATTAAAAAATGTATAATCATCTGTTTTAAAGAATTTTCTATTATATAAATAAATTTGAATAAATAATAGGTGATATTTTAATAAGAATCAGGAAGTTTTCTATTTCGTGAAATCATTTTGTTAAAATGTTTTATGATGAGAAAAGTGCATTTTTATAATTTAGTTTTATAAATAAAAGAAAATAAAAATAGAAAAATGAAAAAACAAATCTTTTGTTTCAAATAAGTTTTTTCATTAATCTTCAAATTTTCGAGGTTAAAATCTATCTTCAATTCTAATGTACAAATGCGTGGTGAGGCTGCGTGAAATATTGAACAGAAATATTGGAGTTCACCACGGCGAAACATTATTTGTAGCTTCTCAATTTCGCGTGCGAGGTATAAAACAATTTTCGCGTAAGCTCCTCCATTCAGGTAGCCATACTGTGAACACCGAAACGGCGTTAACGAGTTTCAATCCGGCGAGAAGGGGGCCAAAGGGGTTGCATCAGAACTCTGACGCTTTTGATCTCACATGACAATCGCGATAGAAATTATTTTTTTCAATCCTTTGACGAGTTTCGTTAAATCATATTGATTTCTGCCCCCCTTTTTTTTTTTTTTTGACAAAAAGCAAAATGTTTGTCTAATCAATCAGCAAAAATCATTGCGAGACATTTTTTGATATTGCTTGCAAAATGTCTGAAAATATTATTTTTTAGAAATTACAAAAATAGTCAATATTAAATTAATTAATAAAAATAATAAAGTAGTACAACGTAAGTAATTTGTTATTGAAATTGTTTTAGTCTATTCTTTTAATGAAAAATTCTGCAATAAATAATGACACATTCTTTTTCTTTTTATTACATTTTTACTTTAAAATATGTTTTATTTTTGTCTGCATTGAACTTTTTGAAGAATACTTCTGGTCATCTTCGGTCACAAGTCAAGCGAATCTCAAAAGTTAGCGCGGTGCGGAAAATCGGGCGGAAGAGAAGCGAGAGAAAGAGCGGCCGGGATGCGGGGGATGATAGCAGACGGCGGGAGTTGTATTGGATTTGAGGGTCCCGGGGCGGAGCTGGTCCGGACTAATGATTATAATTAAATCAACAGTCGCCGCCCTCGACTTCCATGGAGCGAGCCTCCATTTCGGCCCGTGATGATGTATTTCTCACCGGCGCGACGGTACGGACGACATCCGGGTGCAAATAGAATTGAGTAAGAAGTAGTCGGGGTCGGATTAAACGAAGAGAAGAATGAGACGACATTGCGGGACGTTTCAGTCTACGTTGATAAATTTTGGCATTCGACCGAGATAGAATAGCTGCGCGATGTTTCGAAAAGCATATTTTAATATATAAACTGAATTTAATATATAAACTGAACGCAATCAATTGCATCTCTCTCTCTCTCTCTCTCTCTCTCTCTCTCTCTCTCTCTCTCTCGCTCTGATAAAGACATAAGACCAAATTAATACCAATTAAAAATAATTTATACTTATAAAGTAATAACTTCTTCATTATATTTAAGAATTATATTTTACGCATATAATTTATTTGTAATTAGTATTAATCTCTTTAACCTTTTGTGGATAATGACATAAATTATTTTTTATTCTCAGTTAACACAATATTTTGATATCATTAATTTTATTAGAAATTAATTTAACATTATTTTATATAGAATAGAAGTTTTTGAAATAATACTACTTTTTATATCTTTTAATTTAATACTGTTTTGCAATACATATAAATTGAATGTTAATTATGTCATCCGGTGAAGAGAATTCCTGTTGCTTGTTATATTTATTAAAATTAGATTATTTGGAATATGCGTGTGGAATGAATAGAATATTAATTGTAAAATGATGAGAGATTTAATAATCTACAGTAAAATTAATAGCTGACGTCAATTTTATCGTTATGTATTAGTTAACATTATCAATTTATCGATAATGTCCTATTTAGGGGCACTACAATCGTTTCGGTGAATCAGCAATGGTATATTTGTGTGATAAAATAATTCAGCTAGACGAAATGTTACCAGGTTAAGCTGTTTCGAAGATAGACATAGATATACGTCATAAGACGTAGATATATGTCATAATGTGTACAGAAGTCGATTTAATCACAGAGTGTCCCGGAGGGCCGGGGATATAAGGTCAGAACTTGGCATTTCCATGCAGCGCGAGTAACTTTAGGCGTGCTCGCTGGCTCTTAAAAATGCCAGCTGGGGTTCTTTAATTAATGTAAACGATGTAAAAACTTAAATGTCAGTTTCTCGCAAGGAGTGATGTAAATTAGGTCACGGTTATAAAAGTTTTTAATGTAACATAATAAATGTAATAAACGAGAATATAATTCTCCTAAAGATAAAATGTTAAAATTGTGAAAGAAAATAAAGCTAATAAATAAAAAATTTTTTTGAATTTTTATTTGAAATATATGTACGATTAAAACATTTTATTTATAAGCTAAGTTCTTAGAAAAAATTTTAACGATTAAGAATATATTTTATATTGTTTGCGGTTCTTTTGGAAACGCGTACGGAAAATGCGGAAGAGGAAAACTGTCACGTGCTGAGGATAAAAAAAGAAGTAACGTATCTCTTCTGGAACTTAATGGCCCTCCAGACGGTCGAGGCGCAATTAAAAGTTGCGGTCGAAACTAACTAAACCAGCCGTAGTTTGATTTAAACGTTTCCGACCCCCGTTACGCTACTACGTGACGTTGCTTAATTGCATTTAAATGGATGGCAGAGGAGATTCCGCGAGATTCCATCTTCGTTGCTTTCGAAACCTGGAATGCCCGAAGGGAATTCACCGGCGCGATTTGGACTTTCAGTAATCACGATCGAGCAAAAGATCTTAATTGATCGGCGACGATTTACTCTCGCATCTAAAGCAGGAGTCTGGTTAAAATTACAGCAGAGAGGAGTATCACTGCACTATAATGAACATGGTTATACAAAGCATCTATGTATCCATTGTAGACTAAAAAAGATGATATTTTAAATGTAATATTAAAGTTTTATAATTCAAAATTTCAAATTGATCTGATTTGATAAAAAGTAAATTTCCTTTTATGTATAACTATCGATAGATCTATCTAGATTTGACCCGTCTTGTCATAGAGATTTAATTTAATTATCGAAATATTAAATGTGTTTTCATTACAGATAAAGATATCCATTTTGTGACAGAAATCTACAACGAATACGTACTACCATATAAAAATCCGAAGCGAAATATAAAGCCGGTCTCGAGCATCGGAGCCTTCGAGCTCGATACTTTTGTAATTAACGATAGGTTGGTTATCTCATTGTGTCTCGGCAACAAGATTTGAGTTTACAGTTCTGAAAGAAAAAGGGACAGCTTTGCGAAACTCGCACACACACACACGTAGACACCAGTGAGAGATTCACAGATGTTGTGAAAATGAAAATATCTCCTCCTCTTTTGCGAACCAGCTCTCTCTCTCTCTCTCTCTCTCTCTCTCTCTCTCGGTCTAGTTAGCGAAGCGAGAAATAACTGCAAATAACGTTCGGGGATTACTCAGTTACCGCGATACACTTGTACTCCGGTACTCTGGATCCTTCCATCGTGGCCCATAGTGCAGTAACTGGGTTTCCACTTCCTATGTGATGTACAGTCGCCTGCACCTTTGTGACGAATATCTCGTGTATGTACACGCTTCTCAGTCATAGCACGAGAGAGAGAGAGAGAGAGAGAGAGAGAGAGAGAGAGAGAGAGAAAGGGAAAGAGAGAAATCCCGGACAAAATACGTCCCACTCGACACGTTCACTGACAAGGGGAATTGAAAGGCTGTCTGGCAATCCGGACGGCTTATCCCGGTCCATCCCTGTCGTCTCTTCTGCTTCTTCTCTCTCTCTCTCTCTCTCTCTCTCTCTCTGTTTTTTTCTCCCTTTCTCTCCCCTTCTGTCTTGCTCCTTCCGGCAACCACTCGCTTTAGGACGACCCTTTTGCTAATCTGGCTCTCTCTCTTCAGTGTGCACAGCGGCCGATTAACATCTCCGAGTACCGATAAACTACGCTAGAAGCATTTCGCTAGTTATATGTTATATTTTTTAAACGGATGAAAGATACGTTAATCGGTTATCCCGCTCAAAAGTAGTCCGGTATTAACCCTTTAATTCTAACAGCACCGAGCGAAAAGTGCGAGGGAGCTCTTAATTGAGGGGGATCTCTGCGCAAAAAGTACAATCAATCCCAGGAAAAAAAAGAATAGAAAATACGCTCTCTAGTTTCTTCATGATTTTTTTAACATTCAGAATTGCATCTAACTTTTGTAACTAATTTTATTAAGTTAACGTAACTTTAAATTAAAGAGGAGATTTTTCATAGATAAAAAAAAAAAACTTGGGACGAATTCTCCATCGAGCACTATGAAGAACGAAGTACTAACGTAGCGATTAATAACTAACAATATCTGTCTTGCGCGCGAGAAGTTTCGAAATAAGCTTAAATTAATATCTCCATTAGAAAGGAACTTAGCCACAAAATTATTTTCCACTCTCCTTTCGATGTAACATCACGCGTAATCATTACGCGCATATTTATCATCGGGAGGGGGGGGAGGGGGCAAAGCAGCGACGCGGCAATTAACATCGAGGTCGTTGGTGGAATTTTCGACGGTGCTCGGGTTAATTATTCCGCGGCAATTTAGCCGGTAACGAGCCGGCGCGGTGGCGGCGGCGGTGGCGGCGGCGGCGGCGGCGGCGGCGGTGGTGGCGGCGGTGGTGGCGGCGGTGGTGGTGGCGGCAATTGGGTGCCTGGCAGAATTATTGTAGCGACGTGCCCGCCCCGGCCATTTACATCGTAGCAGCAACGTAATACTACTCGACTCCGTCCCTAGAATTTGCTCTGCGGTCTGACTGCTCGTCCGCCGGCGGTGGTGGGTGACCCTCGTCGTCATCAATCGCGATAATTATTGTGTCGGTAAACACCCCCGCGTGCACACACAAACGAAAACCCGGAACCGGACGCACTTACGGAACCGACGGACACGGTGCGACATGATTAAATGAACGCTCCGACGATGTATGTGCACACATGGCGTGTACGATTTTCAGCGAACGCGTAGCTAACGTGGTTAATGATGATGCCACCGCGATATCAAAGACGGATTAAGGAAGCGAATCCGCGGTCGTCAACAAAGGTTTATTTAGACCGAATGATACCTGATGCGTCATCATTGATCATTGATCAGATATATACGAGGGTATATTTCAAAGTTTGCTTAGATATTAAATTCCTTGATAAGCGTAATATCGATTCTTCCAAGAAAGCTTGATGAGAAGATATTAGTTCTATCATGACTTTTTCTTTACATAGTAAATGTGATAATAAAAGTGTCTAAAATTGTCTAAAATTTACGCGCGGAATAAAATTTGATTATTTAATTATCGGATCGCGATTGTATACTTTATGTTTACTTTACTTCTACAAGTAAAGTATTATCTAATAAATCATCTTTTTGTCGTTTATATTAAATATTAGCTAGGAAGAAAACCGATTCGAGAACTCTCGAGCGAAAGGGAACGCGAGGAATCAGCTGGTTTCTGGCTGGCTAGGTAGCCTAAATACTTCATTTCGTGTGTGCGACGAGCGATTTCTCGAGGGGAGGACTCGATTAAACTAGCGAGCGTCGGATACGACGTTAATTCGATTAACTTTGCGGCGGCAGTTTGTTTGCCGTTCGGTGTCGTATTGCGGGAAAATATTTCGCTGGCCGTTTACAGGGGAGACGTCGCACGGTCACGCATTACGCGGGGGTGCGGAGCTACTTTCCTTACAATGCAAACATACTTCGTTATTAAACCGCGTAGACGTGTACTTTTATTCACTCAACAGCGAGTGAATAAGAGTCACGCCGTAATAAATTGCTTGTCGGGATAAAAGTCGATGGTTTCATTATTGAACTGCTAACAACGTGTATTTCAAGAAAAAGAACAATATTTATATATCATCATTTACATAACGTATTTACGTTATAAATAAGAAAATAATAACTTTTTTTAATATGTCTTTTCAAAAGTATATAAAGACTTGATATTTTCTAAACTAATTTTCTTAACTTAAATTTGTGTTCTAGATTGTTTCTTTTCCTATTCTCTATAATATCTTTCTCAATTTTGGGGTCTTATTTTAAATTTATAAATATTTTCCGATTAGTATGCATTAAACGTCCTGATTTTTTTAAAATTCCAAATATGTGTTTTCGATTAAAACGAAAAAAAATTCCCTTCGAAGAGCAAAGGAGAAGAGCATGCATCTTTTTCTAAATACATTCTCGAATCAATTTAAAATAAACTTTATAGTGATCAAAATAGAAATCAATTGTAACCAAATATAGTAACATAAATTCCTAAGTTATACATTTCTCTTCCTGATAAAAATACAATATAATATAAATTCTTGCTTGAATGTTTCTCAATTCATATTATATTATATTTTTATCAGAAAGAGAAATAATCTCTGATTATGATCTGATGCGTTTCTCAGAATGCATACAATCAATTTAAGGTATATCATCGCGATTCGTGCAAACTCGAATTCGTTTCGAGACGCTCGTTCGAAACGCAACCGGCCACGTGCTGGTCGGTCGAAACGCACGTGCGATCGCTCGCAGTGGCGCGACTGTTATCGGTCTGCCGATCGCAAACACTCGACGATAAGCGGCGATATCGTTGGAAACATATCCGTCGCGTCGTTGCGAATCCTTCCGTTGTCACACGTAGACATAATCGCGCGTGTCGTACAAACACAATCACGCCGTAACGTTAGCATGCCGCGCCGTGCACGCGATCGACCGCTGCACGCGACGGTGATGCACCGATTTTTTACAAGAGGCAATCGTGAGAAGTGCGTTTACCTTCTCCTTCCGAATCGTTGTATAGATAGAAGGACGAAGATGGTACGTAAATTGCCATCAAATGCTTGGCTCAACTTCTCTGCAACAGTCTTCAGCTTTACAATTCACAAATTCAAACCTTCTTTACCCGATTTATTAATTCAGCTTCTGTTTTATTTTTTCGTATACAAATATTTTTTGCTCGTACCAGTATAAATAATCGTATAAATAATCTGTCGATGAAACTTCCTTCAGGACTTCAGGACTCACCGTTTCTCGAGGAGGACTCCAGCACTGCGGTGATGTACTTCGTCCGCTGTGGCTGCTCATCGCGGAATTCGAGGCCGAGTGAAGATTCTGAAGACTCGCGTTCAGTGGTGTTACTGGATCATCTTCCGTCGTCTCGATGTCGACTTCGTCGTCCGAATTGTCCTCCTTCTGGCTGATATCCGCCGATCGCTCCGGGATGACCGCCGGCTCGACGATGGGCGGTCCGCGAATCACCGGACGGAACGCGGACTGATGCAAAGGTGGATTGACAGTTGGAATCAGAGGTTCCGTGGGGCTGGAACCGCTAATGGGCGGTGGTAGCGGTCCTGAAAACCATCAGTGATCGCTGTTTAATCGAGATCACGTCGATCATTCCATTGTGATCGAGATTACACAAAAGCTACACGTTTTCTTCTAGATAAAGATCGTTGACTCGACGTCGACAAATATTTCGCTCTGAATCTATGTTTTTCATTCTTCAATGTTATTCTTTAATTATTTAAAGCTTCTGTTATCTATCCTTGAAATTTCATTTTACCAGGGAACAGGACAGGACTTCGCTTGGCCAACCAGGGCAGGGCGTAGGACGGAAATGCGAATGGGCCGGGTGTTTTAGCCGCGGCGACCGCTGCTGCCTGCTGATGCTGATGCCACACGTAGTCCATGACGAGACTGCGGGACAGCGGCAAGGGTAGTTCCGGGAACGGCGGTACGCGAGGATGCGTCGGTGTCGGCACCAGAGCGGGAATCTGCGCGGTGCTGTTCGGCGACGATCTCGGCTGCTTCGCCGGACTCGGCGACTCCCGGGAACCGTTCGAGTTGCCCAACAGGCGTTTCCTGGTGCCGCCGTTGAACATCGCCTTGACGTCCTCCCAAGCGTGCACCACTTCGTCCGGCGGACTGCCGGACAGCTTCATGTGCCGGCGCCACGAGTTGAAATTCGCCGCGTCCGGCTGCACATACTTATCCGACGGGCCCATACGGTGCGAGTGGAAGATGAACTTGTTAGGCGAGAAAAATAGGCCGCAGTACGCGCACTTGATGCACTTCGCGCGCGAGCTATTGTAACGAGCGGGCAGAAAAGCGCCGCGGCAACCCCAGGCGCATTCGTGATGAACGGAAAACGCGAAATCCTCGGGCAATCTGCAAGACATCATCGTATATGCATACATTTTATGAGAAAGTAAAACAAAACCTTCAAAATTTAGATAAAATCAAGTCAGTCAATTTCGAAAAATTGAAGAGCCCTCTACTAAGTGCTTTAAGAGATAAAGGATACGGATGAAAAAATATTTTCTCCTTCTTTAAATGTAAATACACATGTAACTTCACAGGTATGTTTTGTTTAGGAATAATTATTTTTCACGCTACAGTTTTATACTATACAGAAAAAGAAAATAGTCTCAAATCAAGAAAAATATTCTCATATGTAAGCAAAAATATTATAATCTTCTTAAAAATTTTAATGAAAATTTTATATGAAAATTATAACATTCCCGCTTATATATATATATATATATATATATATGAGAATACATAATTTTGATTTAAGGTTAATTTTTTTTCTGAGAGTAGAAAAGTAAAGAGATAATCGTTCGGCGATATTTTGTACTAGCTCGATAAAAATAGCACGGTTCTTCGCGATTTTGCAGAAGTCGCGGATTATCTCGCACTGACCTGGGCGGTGCATTGTCGCCGAGGAAAGACTTGCAGAGACGTTCCGCTTCTCTGCGAGTGATCATACCGCATCTACGCGAGGACACCGGCATCGCGCCGGCACGACGGAGTATCTCCAGTTGGACGGGGGTGCATTGTACGCAGGTGATGCCCAACGCCACCCGACGATTGTGGATCTCGTTGTAGCTGAACTGCTTCAACAGGGTGTTGCTGATCTGTGCCAGGCACAGTCTCTCTTGGCCCTCGATCACCAGCGACACGATGTGGATCCCGTAAAGCGACACGGTACCCACCTGCAACTCCTATCGGTTTAGATGTACTACGATGCCCTCTGATTCGGGTTCATCGCGGGACGTTTGCTCCCCCGCCGCAGTTAGATTTCTTATCTGTTTACCATCGCAGATAATTCTGGCAATTCATAAAGCTATTCTAGTGGTTATATAGTTAACTTAGTGCTTAAGTGTCGTGTAATATATCGTGTAATATGGTTCTGCCTGTCGAGAAAAGAATACAAATCTAAGAATACAAATCTAAGCAAATATATAAAACATATAATATAAAAAAACTTCTGAATCAATATACAAATTTATTTGTGTAAGCCAAAATTAAAAAAAAAAAAGCTTTTTTTATTTCTCTTTCGAGCAGTCTTTCTTTTTATTGACTTAAGTTTTATTTTTAGAATTTTATTTCATTAATTGCGAGATTTGGATATTTTCGTGTATTTATATTACCTGATTCTGTTTCGGGTGTGATTGTGGTTGCGGCGACTGTGCCGGTTTTTGTGAAGAAGTCGGTATCGGCGGCATTGACAGCACCGCCGGTCCATCCATCCTGAAAAAGAGATTATATTAAGGATCGAAAAATACAAATTAATATCTAATTGCAATCTCGTTTGTAATAATCTTAATATTCAAGTTATATTAAATCGAGATGTAAATTTTTAGACAAAATATTAACAATATTAACTAATTGTAAATCATTCTGGTCGCACATTTCATATAAAAATTCTACATTTGAAAATTATCAAAATGTATTATAAAGTATTATAAAATATTTAATTGAAAATTTTCTAAATCGTCTCAATTCCTAACAAATAATATTGTCCGAAATAGGAGGAAATATGTATTCGTATATATGTTATAAGTTTATAACTTCTATATTCTAATTCTTCTACTCTCGGATATTTGAAACTGTAGTTTCCATTGCCATTCTTATAATTGCTCGAAAAATTGTGATTGTTTTAACAATGTTTTGAGAATTGTTTGTAATTTTATACCAATACGCATATTGCGTTATCCGGGTCTATTCGTCCTAATGGAAAATGCATCACCGATGCGGACGCGACAATAATTTGCCTCTCGACGCGGTTTTTATCATCATCGACGAGATTGATTATAATCTCTGATGTTTTACGGTCGCGCTCGTGCGCTCGTGCCCGATAATAAATTCCGCGTTTTCCACTCGCGCAGGGAGAATAAAAAAACATTCTCCTCCGCCCTCCCACCTCTTCCACCCTCGTTGTAATTATATTTATTACACTTTATTGATCAGCGCTCTTTCTCCCTCTCGATGTACCGATGCGTTTCGATGCATTCAGCTCAATTAAATCGGGCTTTCCTCGTTTTCGCTCTGTCCCTGATCGACTGCCGCGCGATCGTCGACCAATTAAATCGCGAACGGCAACGCGACTTTTCATAACGCGCGCCGCTTCCAAATCATCTTTTATATTCGTTTCCCCCCCTTTTTTTTTCATAAAAGGATAGAGACAAGCTTCTCAATAATAATTTTTATAAAAGCGGATGTGGAAACTAAGCGTGGTTTGCAGATTATAGGGCCGACTTCGCAAATTCACTAATTTTACACATGTCCTAGTCTTTACAGAAATCCCGATTTAAAAAACACATAGATTAATCGTTAAATAGATGAGCGGTCAAATAACTGATGATTAAACTGTCGATTATTTCAATTATATAATATGTGTTCCATGTACCTTTTCAAACGTTGCATTTCTACTATCTTTATATTTGACTGAATACGCTCTGTGGACTCGGCATTGATGACTGGTTAATCGGCGGCGAAAGCGTGATCCGAGATTCGAAAAAACACACGTGCCGATTAAAAGGTGTGATTAAGTTGTTCTCGTCGCCGTCGTCATCGTTGTCGTCGTCGTCGTCGTTGTCGCTCGAAGGGCCCTCCTTAATTATCGGGCGGTGATTAAGCGAATCCAAAGACCCGCTGAAATTAAACTTGCGCGATCAAAGCGCCGTATTCTCTCTTCGTAGTCTCTCTCTCTCTCTCTCTCTCTCTCTCTCTCTCTCTCTCTCTCTCTCTCTCTCTCTCTCTCTCTCTCTCTCCCTCCTTTTGCCTTTCTCTGTTTCTCTTTCTGTTTCTCGAAAATTTACGGAACAGAATTAAGGACGATTAAATCCAGTTTCTCTCGCTTAACCTTCTTTCCGGCTTCTTTCCGTAATCGGTAATTAGTTGATTCGCATCGAGGACAATAGCGTCCCTGTTGATCTCTTGATTTAGTCCTTTGAAAAAAATAAGTTGAAGTATCAAGACAATTTTTTTTTTTCCATTGCGAAGATTCATTTTAAGGATAAAAGCTTTAGCGTTAATCGAATATTCATTTAACTAGAACTGCATCAAAGACGCGTTGTTTAAGACGTAATGTAATTCATCGATTATTTTTAATGTCGTAATAAAATTCTACTCTCTTTCCATGTATTTATAAAAAATTTGTAGAGTTCAAATATTTGCATTTCTTAATATCTTTTGATAATTTAGAAGTACGTCTAATTTTTTTAATCAACGGTGAGAATACTACATTTACGACAGACACAGAGATTCACATGAAAAAATAACTTCAAAGTGGCAAATATATTGTCAATCGGCCTTGTAATTCTTTCATAAGTCAAAGCAACAAGAAATTGCAGAGAATTTGTGAAGAGGAATACGAGTGAGAAATCTTCCTCAAAGGGAATGATTCAGTAGGTCTCACCAAGGAGACTTCCTTTATGAGGACTATCGGATAAAGAAAAAAACGGACGAAAAGGCGAAAATGAGAATCGGCTCCGCGAATCGAGTTCTTTATCCTCTTAGCAGAAAATAGCGGAAGAGGAAGTCGAAAAATTTCAAGTGCCTGTAATAAGGCTGGAGGTTTCCCCACCGTTAGTTTAACACATGATAAAAATTTTCGAAGTGTTTTCGAAAGAGAACATTTTTAAGAAATAGAGGTGATAAAAGAAAAAATTTTTCATCTATTTTGAAATTATTACTCTGATAGTTTTCCGACAATTTTATCCACGAATAAATAAAAAAGTTTCGGCTTATGTATTAGATACAATTGACTGATAGAATACACATACAAATAATTATATTACATGAAACGATAAATAAAATTATTTATTCCTCATCTCATTCCATTTTAATTAAACACATTTTTAAATGAATTTTTCTTGAAAACAACTTATGCAGCAAGAACTTTTTGGATCATATGAACAATATGTGCTAAATTATTACAAAAACAATTTTCGATGCAAGAAGCTTTTTCGTGAAAAAAAATCGACGCACGTAGCAGCGACAGGAGTGAATATGAACGATAAATGAATCACACAACAGTCCGGATATATCTCTGTCAAATAACGTAATATGCGAAATTTGCCGTTACCATACATGAATGGTTGTACGTAATACAGTTGTACATAACTGAGTTAATAACGTAATGCACATAAGACAACAGAGACTCATAGGGAAAGAGGTGGGTGAAAGAGTCGGGAAGGTGGTTCGGGGGATGGAGAATGCATCGCGGAAACAGGTACGTCGATTAGGAGGAGAGATCAAAACGATCCGCGTCGACGAGGAGAGGAGCGAACGGGGTACGGGGTCGGGGCCAACCCTCGGTGTTGATTTTAATTGAAAACGCCTCCGCGGAGAAGATAGCGCGCGCATGTATATACAGGGGATGTACGTGTCGTTGGCACACGTACGCGCGCACACGAACGCAGATTCCGATGCAACCCCCCCCCGACATCCGAAGGTAGCGCGAGAGCGCGCCAGCGCTCCGGCAAACGTCCCCGGGGAGCAGTGGTACGAGGGGGTAATTCAATTTGACACCCCCACCCACGCTTAAACAAGGCAGCACCCATCCGAGCGTCCTCCCTCTCCCTCCCTTCTCCCCCCCCTCTCCCCCCCGCGCCCGTTTCTGTCTCTTTCTACGTGTGCCTCTCCTCTTTTGCCCTGTCTCTCTCTTTCTCTCCGATTCTCCTCTTTCTCCTCCTCCTGTTCTTCCTCCTCCATCGCTTCCTCTCTTCGTACCGTGCAAATTAAATTCTCATCCACCGTGAAACAATATCGGTACCCGACCCGGAACAACCCCCTCGCCCCCCCCTCCCGGCCGTCGCGAGTTTCCCCGTTCCCGTCCCCCGTTCCCTTCGCCATCCCGCGCTTCGACGAGCCTCGCGGATTCCGTTGGTTAGCGGTCGGACGGATCGGACTCGAATCGACCGCATTAATTACTCTCTACTTACAATTATAGTGCAGGCCGAATAGAGCAAACGGTCGGTCGATCATCGCGACGATCGCGAGAAATTCTTCGACTTAGCGAAAGCTACTTAACTGTCATCCAAATCGGAGGGAACATACCTAGAAGAGTTGTCTAATTTTGTTTAATGTATGACGACTTACGTAACTTTATGTTTAATCCTTCAGATCGCGTTAAAAAAATATTTAAACATTTTATTATTCTAATAAACAAAGTAAATAATTCCTCTAATTTCATAGTTATTTTATGTAGACGAAATATTAATAAAATACAAACAGTCGGGTTTTGATGCAGACAACAGTTAAATATCGCCGTACGTCTCAACTTCAGCAGTTTGATTTCACGTATAATTGTAATTCAATTAAATTTAATAATTAAGCTTATTTGTCTGATCTAAACAATCGCAATCCCGATATTGCTACCCGCGGTACGACGGTAATTTCACTGTAATTGTCCTTCGATTAATCTCCAGCTGTGCTTTAACTCGGCAACGGGAATTTAACTCGATTGAATTTAATAATTAAATTAATTGCCGCGCCGCCACGATCTCGCGGTATCGTTGTAATTATCAAGATGCGATCGTTCAGAAACGTCACTGCAAACGACTTAGAGGGAACCTGTCGACGCTGGGGATTGCACGCGGGAGATGGATAGGCGGGGACGAGAAGTCGCGACGGCGCTCTCAGGATTACGTATCCGCGGGCTCGCGGATTATTTAAATGCAAACACAATGTTGTACCGGGGCGCATTGTTCCCCTCTCGGTTATTTTACAATTCAATCTGCGATCCCGAGGCTCCGCCGACGCGGCGCGGCCGGAGAGACGACGGGAGTCGCTCGCTCGCTCGGTCGTTCGTTCATTGTAACAATGTTAAATCTCCGTCCTTCCATCATGACTATCTTCTATCTCTCTCTAGACTCTCTCTCTCTCTCTCTCTCTCTCAACTTCCGGAATCCTCCCTCGCGTATTCTTTTTTCGGCTCGACTTCTTCATCTCGCTTTGAAGAATACGACACTGGCTTTTTCTTTCTCTCTCTCTTTTTCTTTCTCTCTTTCTCTTTCCTTCTCTCGGTAATTGTACGCGTCTTTCGAATCCTTCGCATAATTTATGAGCGGCTTCCTCCTTCCCCTTATCCTGATCTTTGCTTCTGTCAGAGTTTGACGGAGATGTAAATTGGAATAGCAGGTGTGTAATTTGGACAGACAACGAAACGGAAACGCGCAATGTAAGTCGCTATTAATGCATCGATGTCATCGGATCGCCGGCGATTGCGCTTGACACCCGCAATTAATCCGTGGACCTGGCTATCGAGTTTAATTCTGACTCTCTGATTAGATTACGAGAAAATCTCCGTCGAACTCTCGCCGGAGCCTCTCGTACTTTCGAACTTGGATAAACTTGATCTATTATCTATTGCCGAAATTGGTTACAATTACCAGCGATGCATCAATTACATTGCTCCGTTATTATGATTATTCTATAAGCGAATATTTACAACATGATATCAGAGGAGAAGATTTTAAACGGCCATGCCAGTAGTTGGAGTCAGATTTGTACTCACTTCGGATTTATATTCATTTGTTAATTCATTTGTAACATTGTTAATTCTTAATACTTCTCGCAGCAAAGTGTATCGGCTTTGTCAATAGCACGCTAATCCCTTGGTCTTGTATCTGCATACGCGTTAAAATGTTATCATCTAGAGTGGCATCAGAGGCAAACACAATGCCGCGGGCTGCTATCGGAGTCCGTCAAGAGGATCAGGAGATTAAGTGCCACTCGGATAATAATTTTAATAACCGGAATGCACTCTCTCTCTGATCGTTATAAGTACTTAGCTCTATCCGGGAGAACGGATCTTTTACTTCCCAAGCCCGATATGTTTTTACAATACCGATTTGCGCGCCGAGTCACGCTCCGTTATCCCCGGGGGCGGCATTTATATTTCACAACTCAAAAATTACACAAATGCTAAGCCGATGTGATTCATCGTGTGTTACATATAACTTAACAAGTCCGCCATTTAAAATGACAATTATGAGGAAATATGAAAAAGGTGAAATTGACGGAATAAAGGTAATATTAACAAAGGAGTTAATTATTCAGCATAAACGAGAAACATATTTCATCAAAGATCTCTTTCTGATTCAAGACAAACTTTTAATAAGATAATGACTATATATTATTTACAACGCACAATAATAATATATATTATATTTATAAGGTAATAAGTTCTTATTTAATATTTTCATTTTTTTAAAGGAATGAAAACGTCAAAGGAGGGAAAATAGAAAAAGATCCAATTTTTTTTTAAAATAACGTATTTACAGCATATTCTAAAGATCGTTTAAAGCTTAAAAACGTTTATTTCCCTCAACTTTTCAAAGTTTTCGCTTAAAAAAGACTGTAAGTGTGTCCAATAGAGCTATAAATCGTGTGCACGTAGCCAACCGAAAAATTAGGCGAGATACGTCTTTCCGAACACATCCGGAAACTTTCGAAAACTTCTTAGCTGCACCTGAGACCACGTATAATCTTCACCCTCTCTCATTATTACCAGCTTATCCGAGAACGTTTTTGTACGTGCGTATTAATAGCCATTTTAAGCCATTTTATTTTTATATTTCTATTTACTTTTAGGTCCTACCTATTCGAATTGATTCATAATTTTCTCCGATGACAAGAAAGTTCTCCGATGACAAGAAAGTTAAGCTAAGACTTATAATCCATTTTACAGTGAAAATAGGTGTCCGTCTAATCTGACCATTTCATTCTTCTCGATCTCCATTCGGGGAGTCTATCTACGGACAGGTTGTCACCTCGAGCGCGTTTTTCACAAGAGGCAAACCAGCGGCTAATCCCAAGCACAAACAGTTTATGGTGTTTGTTCGCTTGGCACCCCTACGGCGCAACGACCCCGCGTATCCCCGCGGGACCAGTTTGCTTAGGATCTGCGCGAATCGACTATCAATTTATTTAGCAGCATCCGAGGGAGGTTCTCTTTACGACATTGATTCTGTCCCGAGTTCGGCGAGAGTCGTTAGTATTATTCTCGCGTCTCAATACAGCTTTAACAGTAGTGATTAAGAGCTTAAATTTAAGCTGGTAACAATGTATGTGAGTCTGTTTTCCTTATTTGAAATAATATAAGCATAAATCTAAGATTAAAGAAAGGGAGTATTTGTTGCAAGAAAATATAGAAAATAATATAAGAGATATTTGAGAGATCAAAAGCCTTTAATATATAAAAGATACACATTTCAGAATATCAATAGAATAGAATGTTCATACCTGAAAATACAGTTCAGTTGCCAAACAGCGCCAAATAGGGATGGAAATTGTCTATCTCACAATTAAATCACGATCACCGAGTGACGGTCCAAGTATTCAATTCTTTATAGATTTCTTTCTTCGAATGTGACGAACATTATTTCCTTTGAATATTTGACGGACACTCGTTGCGACGGACAACGACGGCGAAACTCGGTCGCTCAAAGACTAACTTTCTTCAGCTATGATAATCGCTTAATCGGATTTCCTCAATCACGGCGACGGTTCTTTCACTTTCGGTAAATGTTCATTTCGCCGATCACGATCGTCTTTCTTCAACACCAACGACGAATGCTTCAATCGCTCCTCCCGCGACGTTCCTTCAGCTATGACATTTAAATCACTTTAATTACGACTATTAAACGTTCCGCGCCCTAATGGGCCAATGCTTGTCTCGTACTGTCGCGGTCGACTACGAAACGTGTTCGAGGGTTTACCCGCGAAGCGAGCTCGATTGTCTTCCGCGCACGGGATGCGTATCAGGCCGTACTTCGCGCGCCTCTTTCACGTCACCCTCTTTCTCTCCGGCTGGCACCCCCGCGATGAGCGAGAGCGCTAAATCGGGACTCGGGTAGCAAAGAACCGCCTCCCGAGTGTCCCACCCCCGTGACAACCAACCCCATGCCGACGAAGGCGGGGCCTCCTGGCTCTCTTGCCTCTCCGGGGGTGGCTCACCTCAGGGGTAACTACAAACACGTACTTACACGTACTTACCGAACGTTATTATTATACCCGCGCCCGACTCACAAGCGCGCGAGCGCATATAAACGGTGATGAGAGAGAGGGGGGGAGGAAGGGAAAGAAAGAGAGAGAGAGAGAGAGAGAAGATGAGAGTATATATGCGCGCGAACGCACTTGCATTTACATGGACTTTTACAAGATATTCCAGTCGTACGCAGATCCAGTAAAGTGCAAATCGAAGAAGATTTAACCGTTGTTTCAAAACTGTTAATATTAATAAATACATTTTTCAAATTTCAAATGTTTGTTAAGAAAATTGACTTAAAGCTTTTTAAACAATGTGCCACATTAATATTTTCCTAGTAACAAGAAATTTAAGGATTTAATTAAATTAGTCTCCGAAGACACAAAATATGAAAAAGCTTGTTCTTTAATTAATTTTAAGAGTTGTTTCGTTAAAAAAAAAAAAAAATTCCGTAATTGCTTAATACATTGTCTAATTGCTAAAATACATTAAAATAATTAGAGTTGTGTATAAATTTCTGAATCAATGACGAATTGCGATGTGTCTGGGATGTGTCGGTAGCGACTTGAAGGAGGTTTTGCGAAAAACAATTTTCAAGACGCCTTTTCTGTGTGCACACAACCTACGATAGGACCTACGTCGCTAAGGAGTGCGCCTACGACGATATTCAAGACGATTAAAGGACGCGCGCGAGCATCTCTGTTCGTTCGTGACGCAAATTAAATCCGCTTAACACGGATCTGCAAGGGGGATAGGAGCGATCTGCCGAGACGCTTTTGACCGAACGGAGAATAACTCGTCCTAGCAACAGGGACAAACAGTATTACGTCCTGGAAGACGATGCACTTACAATCGGACGTAGCTCGTCAAGAAATAACTCTCAAGATCAAAAAGGATTAATTTCTTATATAAATATAAATGTGCATAAATTTACAAAGTTTTTTTATCGTAATTAATAACACTCGTATTTTTCAATTGTTAAATTAAATTTGATGGATGATATTTTTTAGATTTTTTTAGAAATGTTTGTATTGAAAGATTCTCTCTCTCTCTCTCTCTCTCTCTCTCTCTCTCTCTCTCTCTCTCTCTCTCTGCTTGATTGTTTTATCGAGATTTGATAAGAAAATGATATATATAGAGAAAAATCACGATCGATTTGCGTATGTTTTTTCCGGCACCCTTCGAAGGTTCCGAAGGTTTCGTTTAACGAACCGCAAAGAGGCTGGTGCAGTTTGTACCCCAGTTGGTCATTAGAATCTTTCTTTTTGCCACCCCTCTTGGATTCGTAATAAATATTACGTCAGGGACCCCTGCCAATTATGCTGAACTACCCGAGCCTCTTTCTCTCTCTCTCTCTTTCTTTCTCTCTCTGTTTCGATGAAAAGTCACAATGCGCGAACATAAGGTCCGATCGGAGTTTCATCGTCACCCCCTCGAAGCTACCACCGTCTCTCCTCCTACCTTTCGCACCCTCCACGCAGTCGAGTGCTCGGAAATCCGTGACTGCGTTATTTTATTAATGCCCACTGTGATCGTCGACATTACCGCTAACATACCGTCCGATGACGTTGATATATAACGGATTAAATTGCATAATTTGAAATTAAGCGACGCTTTTTAAATAAAACTGAAACTGAAGAGTCCTTCAACCGCGTAATCCAGATTGTAACTAGAAACAGATAATTTAGGAATTAATATTTCATAATTTTTCACATCGAGAGATCACGTATATCACGAACAGCATATTTAATTTAACTTTAAAATTTAGTTAAATCAGGAGATTATACTATATAAATTATTAAACTATCGCTAAATTCTCTCTTTACTTAATCTAAATATAGTTTAAAAATATTACTTCATTAGATAATATAATATATCGCAAAGTTTAATATAAAAAGCTTTTTCTAAATGTATGACATATTAATGCCTCGTAGAGAGATCTTAATCTTTAACAGTTTACGGAATACATAATACACATAACATTATATACGAAATTTTCATTCAAAAGATAATTAAAAGAAAAGAAATAACGTGTGTTATCTGTTATTTGAGCAACCGTATGAAACGTATCCGATGCTCGTGAAAATCGTATGGGAGAACCGAAATGTTTCCTTGTTAGCGGCCAATTACCCATAGCGGGCACGTTCCGATTTCCGAATGGTGATAAAATTAAACGGGCTTTATTACCAGCCGCCGGCCGCCGCGGAATAACGACGCGGCGGAACGATCGAGGTAACGAGCTGCGTGATATCGCGCGCGATGACGAGCTCCAATCCGCTCCGACCATCGACGCCGCGCCGAAGACCGAAAGAAGATGAAGTGGTTAAGCGCGCGGATCTCAATGGACTGCCAATGCCGGGGATCGCTTTGATGAGGACGCGTGTCGGGTATTAAAGCTACCTTCGCCAGTTCAACCGCACGCGGTCAATTTGCACGAGAATCGACTCTCTCGGTCTCTTTCTCTTCCCCTCTCTCTCTCTCTCTCTCTCTCTCCCTCTCTCGCTCTTCCTCTCCCCCTTTTCTGCCGGTGGTCGCGTCCGTAGCTGCACGGTGGTAAGTTCGCTTTTCGATACCGATCAAATCTGAAAAGCGAGGGGAGGAACGGCTCCCACGTGGGCCGCAATAATCGAGACTAGCTACCGCGAAAGCTTCTCTCGACAATCGCGGCATTTGCGAGATCGGTGATCGACATGTGTTCAAAGCGATACCAGCTAGTCTGTTGCCTTTCAGAATCTCTCGTGATTACTGTGATCTAAACAGGGATGTTTTTCTTAACGAGCGTTTAGCTGTTAGCTTTTAGCGTGTACTTCATTAATATAAATTTTTACTGTTTTTATGACCGCTTAAATTTTGCAAATTAATTTTCTATATCTTTACAGCTTTTGCATTAAAAGAGCTATAAAAGATATATCGTTCAGATAGCTCAATTAATATACAACATTACTTGATTCTAATGTAAATAATTGTATTTAAAGAAGAATATATAAAAAAATTTTAGTAAAATCTTGATATTCTATTTATATATTATTTAACAATAAAGCAATTTTTATAAAACTGACTTATGTTTGTATCTTTCTTACTTGTGTTAAGTAAAATATGTAAAATATTTACGATGAAATACATACTACTTACGCACAACTGCGACACTCGATTTTAATTTGTCCTGGCCTTTACTGCATTCTTTATGATTTGATTTGAAGCCAAGAATCTCGCTGGACCGAATCATTATCCAACATTACCAAATATGTGATTCGGGGATTGACGTTACACTTGGTAGCTTGGTGTGCGGGACCATGTTTGCTATTTGCATAACGAGCTTTGGTCTCGGGGCGCGACATCGGCCGTTCGGGGGCGACGATGCGTGCGAAATTTCGCGCGAGGGTCGTAATCGACACGCCGAGGTTTCCGTTTGCGAAGCGCACACAACAACGACGTGCGTGCAACGCAGACAGGAGAAAGACGAGAAAGAGAATGAGATATGTCCGTTAAGGTAACGCGATTTCCGAACGCAACACTGCGGCCGTCGACATACTGCGCAGTCAATTAGTTTAATAGGCCGACAGTTGTGTTGTCGCTGCCAAAAGGAAGGGTGGCCCTACGCATCGCATGTCACGCCCTTGCGAAGTATCGTTACTGTCTCGGGGATGGTCACTTTTTAGGGAAGCATCGATAAACACTTTTGTCTGTTTAACTTCAGTGATATCGATCCTTATTATTAATTACGTAACTAAAATAGTCTTACTTTACGTGACTAAATTTACATGACTAAAATAGTCTTTGTATATAATTTTTAATTAGAATGTAATTTTTATTGTGGTGGTTTTTAGATGTAAATTAATTTTTCAATTAGATATAAGTCGATATATCTCTTTCTTTCTCAGATATGTTGTTATCTACATTTAATAATGAAAGGTTACATCACATTTTATTAAATATTATTCTATTTTTAAATAAATACGCGGATAATTTTTTAATGCGAAAATGTTGCTGTAATTTTACATTATTATTAATAAAAAAGTCTTAAATTTATAACAATCTATTTTCAATTTAACGATAATAATCTTTTTGTTCGTAAATGATATTTCACATTTCTCTCAATTGAACGCAATTCTTGCAAAATGGTATAATTTTTATAGAAAGTTCCGCTGCCTTAGACCAGGTTAAAGTTCATTTAAAGGGGAGATTGCCGGGGTCCTGCTAGTCGAAGGTACACACGGGAAGCGTCATGCATAATGTTATTCCTCGTATCTGTTGTAATAACTGTAATCCGTGCACCCTCGATCCTCTCGACACTAATAGTCGAGGGATAATACAGATTACAACCCCCTCGCGCGCTCCCCCCCCCTCTCTCTCCCTTCACTACTGTATCCTCCGACGAATCCGCCCTAGCCGTGTTCCACTGCCGTTATTCCGTACCGAACGTGTTTGCCACTCGAATAGCAATCTGAAACAATCCCTGAAGCAATCGGCGACGGGTTTCTTCGTGGTCAGCACTCTTCGCGGGAAATCGATTCCCGATTATTTTTTCCTTCGGCAATCGCGTTGGGAAGCAAGATGCGGATTTCGCTTCCGCGGCTCTCTCACATAAAATCGACGGAAAACGATCATGCGGAGAGATCGCACGAGATACGAAACGTAGATCGGAAAATTGGAAAAATGCCAAAATATTTAACAGGTAATTTTACATAAACTTGCGACTTACATTTTAATATGGTGTAAATTTAATTTTAAAATATAATGTAACTTAAGTTTTAAGAAGTCTTAAATTTTTATTATAATTTTACGCTGGCGCTTTTCCATCAATAAAATAGCGAGCGAGTCGATAATTTTGAGGCTACGCGACATTATTTTAACGCGACGAGTCGATCTGTAAAACAAGCTAGCGTTCAACAAAATCCGGTCAATAAAGTTTATTAACCTTTTGCGGCTGAAATTATTTTCGTCGTTTGGTAACGACCGGTCCGCATCAATTTGGCAACTTTTTGTGGTCGAACGTTTCCTCGTTTATCAGATTATCGTCACTATTTGTCCAAATAAAGGTACTCTATAATGCTCGCAATGTCGCTATGAAATAGCGAAACTTAGATTTATACAATTTACTGGTAAAAATAACATGTTCATCTTTCCGCACGAGATTACAGTCTGTCATTGTTCGCTGGCCCATCTTCAAAAACAATTGTTTAAATCAATGAACGAATCTCCATCGTCAGTTTTGTCACTCACGCTTTCCATCCTATTCTTGGCAAATTATGTACGAGAGGGTTGAGCAGATCGAGCAGATCAAACAAAACCACCCCCCTGACAAGTGTTAACTGTAGCAACAAAACCCGTTTCGTCCCCAACCCCCTTGTATCGTGGCTGACCCTTTTTACCCTTACGAGCACTCGAACTCGAGAGCATCGAATGCTACAAAGATCGTAAACAAGTGCGGCATCGCATTTTAAAGATTTGTTTTCCGTTGGCACGTGCATCGTACGCTCAATTGTCTATACACGCGCAATTAACGGCGATATTGTGAGAATTATTAATCTCGCTAAGTAGAAGAAGGTCTTATCTATCTAGGCAGACTTTTTTCATAAACAGATTCTACTTAAACAGCTGTTTTACTATTATTTATATAACATGTATTAAAATATTATATGTAAGAAACTAGAAAGTATATTACAATACCTCTTTGTGCGAGCAAAAAATAATTTCCTGAAAATTGAAAAGATTGTGTGCCTCAGGTTAATAAGTATAAATTCAGATAAATTAAATTATATTTAAGTATTTATTAGGTGCAAAATTTGGTGAACTTTTTCGATTGCATTTTTCAATTCCGCGAGAAACATTGCTGCTTGTTTTTTTTTTTTTTTTTTTTTTTTTCATTTCCGCAGCGATGGCTACATTCGTCGTTGATTAATTCGCGTGGCGTGACGCAAGATCGATTAGGGGATTACGCGATACAAATCGTTCGCGGACGCGGCGACAAAGTAACGCGGAAATATCTTGGGAAAAATAGTTGTCAGACTGGCGAGCACACCGGGATACGTATTATATTTACCATTTCGACGTTTTGTTCGAGGCTAGCACGTACAGACTATAATGGGCTCGGCCCACAATGGAATATAACCATCAATGGTGAATTATGTCGGGCACGTGTCCCGGCATAACTATAAAGAGAGAGAGAGAGAGAGAGAGAGAGAGAGAGAGAGAGAGAGAGAGAGAGAGAGAGAGAGAGAGAGAGAGAGAGAGAGAGAGAGAGAGAGAAATCGGCGCTTTTGTTCGCCGCGATTATGGCGATACTTTGATTCACGTGGCTGATGGACGCGCAATGGGATGTTAAATATCTTAATAATGGTTTTATTATGCGGTCATCTGCAAGACGCATCCACGGGGGTGAGAATGGATATGTTACTCTTGCCATAAGTTAGGAAAATGCGAAAATAACAATTCCCCCAAAAAAGTCATTATTTTATATTCTATGACAAGCAACGATTCAGTAATTCAATAATCGACAACAGTAATATGCAATTTTTTTTACTTAGATGTGAAATTTAGAAAGTATTATGTGTTTCAAGAAAGAATTTTTTAAACATATTATGGAAAGATGGCTAGAATATATTTTATGTTTTGAAACACTTTGTGTCAATTACTGATTAAGCTTAATTAAATTTTTAATTGTTAAAAATTAAGGTATATAAATTATTATAAAAACATATTAATAATGCAGATTATAATTTATATAATTTATGTATCTATTCTTATTACAAATGATTAAATATTTAAAATTGCTTTAGTGTAAATAAATAAATAACTTTTACTAAAAATAAAATATAATTAAAAATATAAATTATGAATTTCTTGTTTTTATAATTTTTATATAACATACATATAATTCATTTATTAATGGTACTAATTTAAATTAATGATACTAACTATGTATTGGTAGTCCTAATTACAGATTTTTTTCAATAAGATACTCAAGTATTGATAGATGGCAAATGAGAATTTGAAAATATCTGATGAAAGTTTTATCAATGATCGAAAGAGTAGAAAATATTTCTTTTATGTGTTTCATCACACATTGCCAGAAGCTGGTAACATGATACAATTGTCGAAAGAGCTGAAAACCTCTGTATTCGATGTTCGTATTCCATAATAAAATCACCATGACCATCTGATAGTAAGACACCATGGTAGATGGCGCAGTAGAAAAATCAATATAATATGTAAGGGGATGAAGCATTTGGGGCAGAAACCATCTGTTGAAATTTTACAGCTTGATATTACATCCTCAGAGTAATACCTTTAGTTGAAAACACTTTCAAACTATAATTTTCTTAAGTATAAACTATTCTTAAGTATATTATATTTTGATTAAAATTTTCTTGATTTAATTTAGATTAATTTGTTATCTTTTGAAATTATATATCAATTTGTATAGCTTTAAAATAATTAAGACATTTAATATGTGTAATATTATTTCAACAAATAAAATAATAAAATAAAATTTTAAATAAAAGAAATAATTATATTTTATTCAAATTTTAAGTAATTTTCGAGATAAAAATATGTAATAAAAATAAAGTCTCAGTTGTTATATTAACGACACAAGATATCGTCAGTATAAACTTATAATTATTTCTTATGATAACAACAAACTCTCTTCTTTACTATATTTTCTATATTATTATCATAACAGAATTAAATAAATTTCTTTTTGGCATACAATAATTTCTAAAGAAGTAAATCAAATTTTCTTTGGAATATTGTTCCGTTCAACTAATAAAGTCACTCATCTTTACACACATCACTTTCACGATTTTATTTATGTTCGTTTATGTAATCGTATAAATTCATACTGGATCGTCCAAGCATGCCATTTTCGAGAAGAGAATTAGATCTCGCAGATTCCCAGATATAGCTTAGGATAATCCAATTGCGAATTATCTACGCTACCGGCGAGGCTCGTGCAGCACTCTTCATCACAATCGTCGTGTCGTGACGACTATACAATGACGATCGCCGATGTGTATTGTCGTTTCTCAATGGGCACCCCTAACTAAATACCTATCGAGCAGTCACGCCTCCTAAGGCACCCCTGTGCGCGTTCTTCGTTGTACCCGTGAAATTGTTGAAAAGACCGTGAAATCAGAAGAACATGAATATAAGTCTGTGAAGTGGAAGAGGCATACAGAGATTCAATCGCAAATCACAAATTTTGTCAATTATTAGGTAGATCTGGACAAAAATAAAAGTAAGTTCTTTTCTCGTTTCTTGGAATTAAAAATAGAAAAATATGAAAAATAGAAGTAGATAAATAAGAAATATGAAGTTATTATGTATAACGATTTATATATAAATATTATCAATAGAAATAGGACGAATATTAATTTATTTCACTTGATAAGGGTTCTTCCAAAACTAAAAGCAATTTCTAAGTTTTATAAAAGGGCTTTTAAAAGATCATAGGATATATCATCGACACACACATATATACACGCGCGCGCGCGCGCGCACGCGCGCGCGCACACACACACACACACACACACACACACACACACACACACTGTAAGAAATTTGAAATTATATATCTTTTCTGAAATAATATATTTTTTCAAAATAGTTGCATTTTTAACTGGGCTTTTAACTGGGTTGGGAAGAACGAGAAAAATCTTTCTTATCCTAAGATCCTTTTGTAAATATTGATTTCTATTGTACTAATGAGGAAAGGATTAGAATATATTATAAGGGATTGTCAAAACAACAATGATTAAGAAATAAATAATGTTGCGATGGTAACACTGTTACCTGTCTGTCAAAATCTAAATGACATATTCAATCAAAACCTTTTAGTATGATATTTTAATGGTCAACCTATGCATAGTCATGCATCACCTGCGCCTGTCGTAAACATTTTAGAAAAACTTGTCTTGCAAATTGTTGAAAAAAATACAAGTTAAAATGTGCAGATGTTATTCTACCATTAAATTTTCTTTTATCGCATGCTTGACCGGGCTTTTCAATGCATTATTCGGGCTTTTCAGTGCATTATTCGGTTTTATCGTGAATGACTAAGGCGAATTTCTTATTTTATTGTGGAGTGGAAACCATTTATAAATTGCGGTACTAGAAGCAACGTGAGGAAACCCCTTGTAACCCGTGCAGGAATGCAAACCGTGGTTGTAAGATAAGCCACGAAGATGCATGCGCAATCGTGTGTTTGACACTCAAGCTATTTGAAGCTTACGACAACACCTCCTGAGCAGATCTGCCATATCTCTACGTTAGCGATCGATGTTCGGTCGCTAACGCTAGCCATCGCTAGCACACGCTTCTATAATGATATGAAATATATAAATAAAAAGAGATATTACACATACACGCATGTGCAGATTAAGCAAAAATTAATGAATACAATTAATCCCAATGCGAATCTCGCCATTACACTTAACATTCGTTACTTATCTGAGCAGAGAGAATTAAAATGGCTGAAATATTACCTATTAATATTGTAATATATGTCGCGATCGAGATGATCGACTGATGTCTTGGGGAATTATTCATATTAATGAAATCCCGAGAGGGGATTCTAAGCTAATGAAAAAAAGAGCGATCGCTACGTAGAATTCGTAAATAAAATGCGGATTCATTATGACGACTTGAGTTTTCATAAGTAAAATAAATTATCTGTCTTTTACTTTCTCGGTTGAAAAGAGTAGTTATTTTTTTAAACTTGATACATTATACAAGTGCGTCGATGTTGCATTGTAGTGTTCTTGTCACGATCGGCAAGTACAATAACGTTTATTTGACATTTTCATCCAGCATTTATCCGCGTCGCTCAAGGGGTAAGCCGATCTCGGATCGAACTCTGCGGGGAACAAGTAGAACGTGAGCATTCTAAGTGAATAATAAATATCGCAGTGGGGTTAGATACATGGGGTTTTATAGGGATGGTCTCTCTCTCTCTCTCTCTCTCTCTAACTATGGGTACTCGTTTAAGGTGCCCATATTGGTCCCCTAGCCTGCGGGCAGTCTGCCTCATTCTTACGGGGCTACTCCTCGGCTCCCTTTCTCTCTCTTTCTCCTTCTTTCCGCTGGCAAAATTATTATTCGGCTATTACACGATGATTACCCAACAGTACGTGGGTGTAATACGAGAAATAAGCGTGCAGTTTCACGGTGCGGTGGATCCGATGACAAACTGAATAAATCCGCCGCGCATTTAGCGCCTCTCGGCGAGACACATGTTCGTACATCTGTCTTCGGAAACGAGTCTGTGTTTAGTAAATCATCGCCCACGACTTGTATACACGCATTTACCTTCCTTGTCAGAGGTATTTTTATAAGACAAACGCATGAGAAATTGCTCGGAAATAAAGCCATGTGCAAAACGTTTCTAAAAGCAGCTTTTAACGTCAAAGTAACTATAATTAAGAGATTCATAAAGTTTGTAATTTGGTTCTTTTAAAGATATGATATATATATATATATATATATATAAATGTTATTAAAATATAATTGTTATATTTTAATAGCGGTGTTCCGTCAATGTATTTTATTAATTTCAAGTAATACTTGATAAGACTCTTTAAACTATTAATTTTTAAATGAATAAAATTTTTAAACAAAAATATTGAAATTTTCTTAAATTACAAATTCCGTAATCTGTAATAAAAAACATTTGCATGTAGAGACCATCAAAGAACGATTTATACTATTTATGTCACATAAGAAAACTCGTATACGTATGCTCCTGCTACTAAATTGAATCTCGAGGACGTGGTTTATGTCATGCAAATTGGGTCAGCCCACCCTTTCAGCCTTTCTTCCAAATCCTAATCCAATCCGCTTCTATAGCCGGCCTACCTTAAGCCTACCTGTTCCCATCGTGAAAAAGCACGAGCCACAAAATGTAAGCGGTCTTTATATTTTAGACAGTTTTCATAAACCCTAAACAACATTTTTTTATATGAAACATGTGTGTATCAAATGTAAATATATTCCATAAATTAATTAAAAAATATAAACATATTTTATCATAATTGAGATTACGGCAAAAATTTTATGTTTTTGCTAATTAACCGTGTAGATCATCGTATAGATTTTATAATTATTGTCAATGAGGGTAAATTCTGTTTCTACCCTATTTTGAGGGAAGCCCTTGAATTTCAGGGGCCCTGATCGAATATAACGCGCGTACACGGCGTACATTAACATTGATTAATTCAGCGGTTTTGTAAATTCGCCATCGGTTCGGCTTGTCATGCCTTCGAGAGGTCGACAGCGGGGGGAGCTCGGCGCGGGTATCTCCCTGTGCCGTTCAACGTCCGCTTAATTAACAGGCGAATTACGAGTCTCCCGACGATGGCCTGTCCGACAAAGAAGTAGCTTAAAACGTAGACATACTCTACGTATTAAATCATTCGTTATTATTTTTTCACAGAACTATAACGACTGAAAACTCGTTCTTTCTACAATATTTTACAAAATAATTATGTGATTGCCGTAATTCTTTTATTAGTCACATCATCTTCAAGATAAATCGTTATATAAATTTTATTAATTAAGAAACTTAGTTATAATTTTTACATTAATTTTCGTATGTTGCTTTTATAGAATTTTCTTACAGTTTTGTATGTTGCTTTCCGTAAAATGGAATACTTACATGTTACTAAGGTAAAATATTTATCCTGAATAAATCTACGTTTCCAATTGTTCATTGTTTTCTTACGATTTTGTTGACGACTTCTATGGAGAACCCCTTTCTACGGTGATCGGCGAAGTGGAGGGGACCCTTTGTTGTCGACTTCGACAAGTATTGTTGCGGATAGCCGCGCCACGCGACAGCTGTCCGATAGTATCGATGTCGCCGGCGAGGCCTATCATGCTATCGAGATTCTCGCGATATCGGCTGTATCGTTGATAAATTTTCTTTCTTTTAATTCGTTCTTGTGTTCTTATTTTTATAAGGGCAAAATTTTTACTTTAATTTTATCACATAAGATTTCATTTAAAAATTAAAAATCTCAAGCCAAAGAACTATGGAAGTAATTATATGAGGCTTAAGTAAATATAAAATTTGCAGATAAAAAATATAAAATTATTAATAATCTTAAAAAGATTAAAAAGCACGTTTAAATATACAATTGCGTTTAAATTATTATGTTTTTATCAAGGTATAATTCTAGTGAAGTTAATAAAGATTTTTCTTTATTACTAAGGTATTTGCTTAATAAAATATGTTTAAATTTGTATTAACATCTATAATGCGAGCGTACTGTCAACGAGATAACTGAACATTGTACTGCATAATTTTTATTCGCTTTTAGATATCATGCAAGGATCTATTATTCACGATTGAATTTCACGAAGTTATTGTAACACATATTTTCATGGTTATTAAGATCTCGGGGTGAGAGAGGCATCATGGCGCTCTTGAGGTGAACGTATGTTATTATTAGGAACTGTCTCGAGCGGACAATGGTTTTCGAGCAATCTGAAACAGAGATACGGTTATGAGCGGCTGTCGCAATAAATGTCGAGTGTTTTCGTAGGTCTGTCGAAGTACAATGGAGTTTCAAACGCAGAGTGGAGCGGTCCCGGTGTTAGGCATCCACGTGTATCTCTCGTCGGGAAATAACAATTTCGTGCCGCGGCGAGCTTCCCAGTTGTCCCATCCCCCCCTCCCTTTCTCTTATCTGATTATGAATCCCCGACGCTACGAAACGATTACCATAATTACAATGATAATTACAATCCGCTGCATACGTCGCAAACACACGGTTGACATCGCGTGGCCTCTACAAACGCACACGTTTGACATTTTATCAGATTTTATCAGAGAATCATGCCAATGTCCCCATTCTGGACGTGGATAATGAGTTTGTTAAGTATCGCTTGTGCGAATTACTTTAAATAATTGTGCAAAATTGTGCAATTTTCAAATATTGCAATATTGTGCAATTTAAATTATAAAAATTATAATTTAGTTATTATAAAATTAAATTTATTTACTATGATTTATTAATTATCATTATTTTAAAAAATTAGAAAATATCAAAAACGTTTAAGAATTTTTTTTAATTTTATTATTCAGTGTTTTTATATATCGCAATCCTTATCACATATCACACATCTTTATTACGATATATTTTTATCTACACTTTTGTTTCAATTACAGAAGAAGAGATTCAAAATACATGATTGTACCTTATCTGCACTTTTGTTTCAATTGCAGAAGAAGAGATCAAAATACCAATGATTGTACCAAATAATAATTATACCTGATTCTTGTAAAGTCCAATAAGGTTAAACGTTATCGGCCATTGTTGATGACGACCAGCCGCGAATGAAGCTGACGCGACTAGAAGCGCATTGCGCGTGCGTGCGAGCGCTGCATCCCTTGATCGGGCTTAACCAACCGCTTAAGCACTTCGCACGAGCGACAAAAGGGTTTCATCCCCGAGAGTTCCGAACGCGCTAATAGATTGCGCAAATGCTCTTTGCGGGAACGACATCCGACGAACGCTACCCGCTACAGGCGGCAATGGCGGAAGGGGATCTGAAATATTCATCCGAAGCCCCGTTGCGCTACCGCGACATTTGGACGGTATAACCTTAGCGATGTCATGGGCTTTGATCTCGTATTCTCGATCGCCGATAGCCGCGCATATCAAAGGGCTCGATAAGCCTTTCCGCGCTGCCCCCGCCCCTCGCATTAATCCACCCACGAAAAGCATGTGGATTTATCTCGGGACCAGAAAACAAATCATTCCCCTGCAAAGCGGTACAGTTAAACGATTTAACTGTTACAAAATAGGAATGCCAATGATTGATCAATCATTGATAAAAATGATTGCTGTCTATATTTTGGTCATGTATAAAAAAAATACGATTTTATATATAATAATAATGAATATCTGTATTTTTAAAAATATATTTTATACATATATAGACTTGTCAGAGATATAAGCACACACTATCTTGTTCTGTTACGTTTAACTTAATTGAAAAAGATAATTTGTGCTATAATTTTTTAATTTAGTTATGATAGATAAACAAGATATATTGACGGAATGCAAAAAAAGGACGATAATAATGTTAACAAAAGATATTTTGTGGAGATTTAATGTTTTTTTATCAACATTTCTTAATTTTAATCTTGATTTAATTTATTCTTTTATCTTTTCCTTAATCTTATTAAAAGATAAAAAATAAGTTAAACTGAGATTAAGATTAATCTATTGATAGAAACGAACTTAATCCGACTAATTCGTTAGTAAATCGTATGAACACTAAACGCTGATGACAAAGATCTTTGTGGTTCCCATAAAAGAGCCAACGGACCCATTTATTATCTCGAGAGCGGCGGTCAATCGGCGAGAAGAAACCCTTTATGCGAGATCGAAATAGCGATTGGCCGAGCGAAGAAAGGTCCAAAAGGAAAGTGACCAGTTCCCTTTCTCCCTTTCGACGGAGAAGGTCCCATCCACGCCCATCCCGAGGCCCACAATGGCCATCACTTCGTGACAAAAGCTAAACACCCAAAATATTGGCGAAAATCCCGGCATTCTATCGCGGTTTATAAGTGGGACGGGATGCGGGGACACGGGTCAGGCACCAGTAAATATCTCTCTCAAATCTAATCTATCCCGCTTGGTAATCCTGTTATACGGCCAAACGGTCATATTTCTCGCTTACGGGTCCTCGTGCCGTGAAATCGCTCGTCGGAGTCGGGAGAGAAGGCACGCGCTTCTCTCTTACTCAAGATTTCGAGCACTTCCGCTCCAAGTGCTCCTCTATTCCACTCTGTTAAAATTACGCGTCTCTCTCTCTCTCTCTCTCTCTCTCTCTCGATAACGTAAGCGCCAACGCCTCTCACGACGCCTCGTGTGGCTCCTGTCCGCCTCGTTAGGTGTGAAGGACCGTGCGGCTGTAAACACAAATGGCACCCCGCCGAGCGTTGTCGTTCCTACTTCCGCTATCCTCTCGAGTGGCAGTTCGTCATTCAGCACGTCGTCGATCTCTTGAGAGCACTCTATAAAGGTACCACTTGTCAATCCAGCACTTTGAATCGGCCATCGATGGTAAATCGCGTTGCCGAATAACGTTTTGAGAAGTGAACTTTGCGAAGTACGTAATTGTCAGTGCACATTTAGGAGAAGCTAATTTATTAATGATAGCGTATTTAAAACTTTATTATATTTAATTATATTGAATATAATAAAATTTTTGATATTTACATTATTTAATTTAATGCTGACATAAAAATAAGATTTATTTTTCGGAAAGAAAAGCTTAAGAAAATATCGTTGTATAAAAAGAAGACATTTCAAATATCATAAAAATTTTAAAAACTATTAAGAATATTAGTATATGTTTAAGATAATTTTACAATTCTTTTATATCTCTAAGTTGTATAATCGATTCTTAATTCGTCTCATAAATATTAATTTTGTAAATATGATAATATTTAAACAACAAATTATTAAGCTAACGCACAAAAGAGAACTCCTTTTAAATAATTTTTATCGATTGAAATAATCATTACTGGCTTGGAAATACATTTTTCTATTCAGAAAGAAATTTCTTAATCTCCCATACTTAGAAAATTCCAAACTATTAACTTTATCTGAAAAGTAGCTTAATAGAAAAAGAAACTTTTCTAAAACTTCGTATTTTCGAATTGTATTCAATAAATATTCAACATATTAAATTCGTCAAATATTCAAATAGATGATAATTATTCCAATAAATAATCGTATAATTCCATTCCAAAATTTCGCACAGCTTGATGTCGGCCGTCGACGGCGCGTTGGCAGGAAAACAGCGGCGCGTTATTTATCACGGCTCGGTTGCGCTCGAAAAAAGCAGAAGAGACCCGGAAATCTTGCTGTGGGAAACAGGTTGGAGCCCAGTGGGAGCCACGCTGTCTGGTAGAGTTTATAAATTATGAATATTTAAGAGTACACATACAAAAGAGCGTGTCCTAGGCGGCGCATCCTCAGCCCCGTCCATTGTCGACGTCATCATCGTCGTCGTCGCCGTCGCCGCCGCCGTCGTCGCCGTCGTCGTCGTCGTCGTCGTCGTCGTCGTCGTCGGGCATCAGGTTATTTTCCCGGTCTCCGGTGCAATAACGTCGCGCAACGTGAAAGGGGTGCTTAGGAAACAGGCCGGTACACGACGCTAAAACGGCAGCATCCCTTTGAGACGAGCGTCAAAGCTAATGGACCCCACTCTCTTTGCCGCGGCACGCTCTCTTCCCATCTCTCTGTAGCTCGCTATCTACCGGTTACTCCACCTATACAATCACGCTGCCAACACACCAACACCGATAGTACTTCCCGCACCTTCGACCACCACCCCCGCGCGCCTTCCTCTCACGTTCATCCCACCCCCGTGCTCGTCCTTCTATCTTTTACTCTTTCCCTTGCCTTGTATTACAAAAGCGGGTCGCGAGAGGGGTGGCGGAAGCCCCGGCGATGTTTAGTACCAGTTGATTGCAAGCTCGTTAGAATATGCATAAAGCATCGTTGTTAAATGCCCTTTCTCCTGCGCCACGGCGGAGAATTTAATGGATACACGCGCGACTCTGTAATGGCTGGCAGCCCCGGAAGTGTTTGCCAAGTTTGCGCTATTTGCTAAACGGTTCGCTCATAGAAATAGTTTAACGATCGTACGAATTGTACATACGCAATGAGCGATATATATTCCATCGTCTATTCATACATTTCAATATTTCTACTTTATTGAGACAGACGAGTCTTTTGCTAATTTTCTTTCGTTGCGTGATACCATTTCAATCTAAAGTTTGAAGTTTGTAGATTTACATGTATATTTATTTACGTACATTTATTTATATTTTTTTATATTCATAAAATATCTTTAAGTAGAAGATCAAAGCTAGTTGTTACAATTTTTAATTAGAAATTTTTTCCGGACTAATGTACTTATTTAAATCAATGAATACATATGATTTAAATATATCTTTTTTCTAATTTGTGTCAATGTAATAATATTACAAGTAATAATATTAATAATACTAATACTAATAATTTAATAATTTAATAACGGTTTCAAAAATTGCCACATTAAAAACTTTTGTAATTAGAAAATTAATGCGAACATAGTTATCTGTCTATTTAAGATGTAGCGTTGAATTGATTTCCGGCGAGATATCTGATTTGTTCGATCAACCGTCGCAAGTATAAATATATACACAAGGAGGAGTTTGGAAACCGATTAGCAGTGTATTCCGAAGCATCAAAACCGTTGGATACCTCGTGCCGTGCTCCAAAGCGAAACTCTGAACAGGCTTCGAACTTGCCGGTCGCTCCACCGCGACATTTATTAACTTTACCAACGGGGAAACTGCCGCGGATTACACGGCGAATTAGACAAGCCGGGATTAGCGTTACCCAATTTTCGCGTAGTTTTCATTCCTCCGAAGCGAAAAGTATACCTTGACTGTTTAGATCCTCAAGAGCGCCTCCTTTGAACGGAATGAAATATAAAATTGGATGGAATAAAATGTAAGACCGCTAAATCTATAAATGTATAAAATGCGTGTAATAAATCTCGGTTTTTATGTAATATTTAAAGTAATATTATCTTGTCCTGTCTGTATGTAAAGACGAATAGTTATTCATATATAGACAACTATTTATTACATATTTATGTTAATTCTACGAGAATTAAATTGCAAATATAAAAAAATAGCTGTCTAAATTATAATACTAAGCTATCTTTTTCCTTCTTATTTATTTCTAATATCATATTTGCCTTGAAATTTTTCATTCGTTTTAAATTATTATTATCTTGGACTGATAAAAATTTATCACGAGCATTCGCTATGTCTCAGAACGACAAACGCAACCAGCAAGGATTGTGCGACAGAGAGGCCTCGCTAGGTTCCAATTTTCCATAGGAGAGGAGAGGAGATAGAGGATCGAGGAGGAGGATGTCCTCGGATGAGAGGACGCGGAGGGAAATCGGAGAAGCTGTCAACGGAGCGCCATGCATCTGCCACTTACCCGCGCCACCGCCCTCGATCGCGGATCTCGGGGTGTACCTTTTTTCCCACATTGACGCACCACTTCGTCACAATTATCGCCATTATTCGGGCGCGAGAAGAGAAAGAGAGGGAGGAAAGAGGGAGAAGGAGAGGACGCGCGTTTTAACGCGCAAGCCGCGCGCACAATGGCCCGATATATCTGTACACCGTATCGACTGCATCTTCACACAGACGCATCGTCTACCACCTATGGACGTGACCCGGGGGTCGTTGCGGGCCACCGGCAACAAAATTGATCGATTCTTCCCTCGATCGCTCGTTTTATTGTGTTTTGACAGCGGCGGCGAGCTCTGGTTTCGCGCAACCACCTCCGATACGGCTTTTAGCATCCCCGCGCGCAGTCCCGGCCGTTCGCCGAGAGATTGATCTTATCGGTGCTCGAGTTTGTGCCCCGTGCGAATTCGAGAGCGTCTTATTTACCACCCTCGTCGTCGTCGTCGTCGTCGTCGTCGTCGTCGTCGTCGTTGTCACTCATCGCCTTCCCTTTTGGCTTCTTCGGTTTCCCTTTGGTAGCACAACGATCGTATCTGATCGAACTAGATATAGAATTACGTGTTCGTTCGTCTGTCGGGATTCTGTTTCGCGCAAGCACAAATACGATCCCTGGTTATTTCGAGGAGGGCCTCCTTTGAAAGGTACGTTTTATCGCGCCTATCTACGCGCGATTTTCACTGTTGCCGATAATGCAATGCCCCGACTACGTAGACCCGGGTAGTCCATCCGTGGCGCGAAAAAGCGCGCAAAGTGGATTATACCGGGAAATTGCATCTTTTTACACGACGCGATATTCGCGCAAATTTGCCGTTAAATGCGGCTCTAAGAGCCATACTTACGTTCAAAACGTTCTTTGTCAGATTTATTTATTTGCGCGTACGCAATTGCCCGGAAACAGATAAGTACAATTAATAAAATTTTCGCTAAATAAAATTATATACCTGTATGATATATACAAGATAGTCTTCCTCGATTAAAACTTTAAATATTATATTAAATCTTATATTAAATTTGGCGCTACTCTACTAAACTACATTAGCGCACTTTTAATTACAAACTAGAGTTGAATTATATTTTTCTTATAAAAAATATGACACGTTAATCATAAGTATAAATCTAAATCATGCGAGGAGAGAGAAAGAGAGAGAGAGAGAGAGAGAGAGAGAGAGAGAGAAATTTTAAAAAATAATTAAATAAATATACTATAATTTTTAAGTTGTTTTCTACACAAAGTGATTTTTCTTTCTTATGAATACGTAGAAAATATAATTTAAAGAAATATTATAGAACCATATGTATACAATTTAAAGAACAATTTTAGGTTCTTGTAATTATATACGCAGTAACTATTAATGAAATACAATTGTCTATCGGGTTTCAAAACCGCGCAGCAATATGGCGTTATTTCCCAACGCCAAAGCTATACAATATATCTGCACGAGGGCTCGACGTCTGCATTCGTTGGCAGACAACGCGATATCGTTATCTGTAGCCGTTGCACGTACGGGATCTACCGGGTGGCGTGTAACTCCGCCAATGGAACGTTTACACGCTGCAACGATATGGAACGTTGTATTTCCGTTGCTAGCAACGAGGCTCACGCATAACGGAGTCACGAATAGCTGTGACGGGGATAACAAGGGTAGAGGGGAGGGGGGGAGGGAAGAGGGGACAGATACAGGCTGCGAATCCGAGCGGGAGAGGGAACGGCGAACTGTTATTTGCAACGAGTCGCAACAATTGCAATCCGAGCCGATCGCGCGCACACGTCGCCGTCCCCCGTACCCCCTTCGGTTAGGGTAAACGCCATATTGCTGCGTCGGATCTCCCACCCCTCGCTTCCTGCGCGATTGAAAATAATGTTTTTGTGCAAGCCGAAACGGCAGATATGAAACCAGCATGGCGGATGCTTACAAATAGTTGCGGGGCGGTGACTACGTATAACGGGGCAACCCGGGCACCTTCGCGGCTTTTGTTTGCGAATCGTGCCACAAGGCTCGAAAGGATGCTCTGACGAGCGAGAACGAGTGAGGGCCGCGGATCTGAAATCGGAGGGGCGCCACAAAATTCTCCGATCCACCCGTTCTTTTACCCCTTCGTACCCTTCGTGCGATATCTTTGAACTCAGCGAACTCTTTGAACTCAGAGGAGCTCCGATTTCGTATTGGTTATAAAAAAGTCTAATTGCGAATGAAAACTGATAGTTCAGTGTCATAAACTAATAAACAAACTTTGTACAGTCATATTAATTTTCACAGTAAATTGCCAATTAGATATTTGTTGACATTTATTTAATATTAGGACAGAATATTTGATTCTAATGGGAGCTAAAATATTTTCAAGATGTTTTCAAGTTAAAATGTTTTCAAGATGATAAAATATTTTCAAAACCAAAGGATCAACTATCTTAAATATGCTTTTCGTACAATGTAATCTATTTATTACTATTAGGACAAATTAGATATAAAAAATAACTGTATTATTAATAAATATATAAATTAGTTAAATTAATTGTTTTATTATAATATTAATTTTTTTAGTGATATATATATATATATATATATATATATATATATATATATATATATATAGATTTCGGATTTACTAATATACTTTTCAATTAAGATATTAAGATTAGTCTTGAAGCAATTTCAGGAAATGCAATAATAATCGGTTTTATTATATTAAGAAATTATATATATCTTTATATCTTTTAATAATCAGAAAATGCAGATAATATCAAGCTACATTTTCAAAACTGTACTTTCTTCTGTATTTTTCTTGTATCTTTCTTGTATTTTAAAATCAAAATTTTATTTATAAAATAGAATAAAAATGTCAAAATTTTTTACTTGGAAGGAAAGAAGAAAAAATTTCAAAATATAAAATCACAAATAAAATAATTATTAACAAGCTAAATTTGTTAATTATGGCGCACATAATATCATAATACTTGGTTCAAATATCCACTCATTTTACCACACTAGATACATTGTAGGAAATTTTTACCTCAAATCAAAATTGCAATCCCGCGCAAGCATCAGAATCATAGATAAGACCAGTCAATCTCGAAAGACAGTCTCGATTTCTGCCGTCGGGCTCCATGACGACGGAGCAACACGCACAAAGTGAGAGGAAGAGAGAAAGAGCGAGGGATGCAGAGACAGAGAAAGCGGATGCCATTTCCGAAACTCACGGTGCAGCACGCGCTCTGAAAACGGGAAACACGCATCGATCGTCTCTCAACTCCCCGGTCCAGGATCGGCTATGATATCGAGCTATGTTAGGCCACGTAGAGATAAGAGAGCGGCGACGTGGTGCGGCGACGACGGTCGCACCATCATCAAGGCCGTCACCATCTCCACTACCACCTCCGGCGGCCAGATTACGCCGGCCAGGATCAATATCGCAACGTCGTAGGCGTTGACGATCGGTGGTGGGTTCCATTTTCGTCCGACCCTCCGTTCTTCGATTGGAGAACGTTCCGACATTCAGGTTCTCCATCCCCTACCAGACCCCGGCGCAGGATCTCGACGTACGGGTACACTCGGCAATCCCCTCTTCGCCTCGAATGCCGAGTGTTCCCTGCGCGATGGGCGGGTCTCGTTCGCCGCGGCCGCGCACTGAGCGGAACGAAAAATCTGTCAGCGAGGCAGTCACACACGGCCGAGGATCGTAAATCATGAACAGTCCGCTGCTCGGTGCGCATCGCGACAAACAGGGTGAAAACTGTTGGAAAACAGGGACTATCGCGATCGCCGGCGGCGCGACGTCGCCACCCCCGGAGCGATAATTCGCGACTCCGCGTTGGGAGTCCCGCGGCGAGTACGTACCGGTAACGTGTGGCGAGTTCAGTGCGCGGGGAAGTGCTCGGGATCTCAATTTTCCTCGATGTCGGTTCTCCAATTCGCCAGTTTCATGATCACGTAGTCCAGCGCGAAAAATCGTCGCTGACCGCGATCGCGCGGAGCGATCCTCCGCGGGGAGGAGGACGATCAGTAGTGTCAGCCAGGACGATCGGTGTTGAGTCGGCTGATCATTATGTGCAGCAATGAGAGTCCGCCGCCGGCGAAGGAGCCGCTGGCCGTTGGCTTGGGTAATCCGATGGCCAACTTCCTGCCGGGTCTCGAGCACTACCGGCTCCATCTGTATCACTACGCGATGGCGGAACGGTTGCGGCTGGCGCAGCAGATACAGCATCCCGGCGTGGCTCATCCGCCCTCGGGGGCGCCGACGGCTCACCTAGGTATGAGCCCGGGTTTCCCGGCGCCGCTGCCGTTGTACCCAGCGGCCGCCGCGGCGGCCGGTTATCCTGGCCGATTGGCATTGTCCATGGCGCTGTTGCATCCGCACCACCAACGGATACCCGAGGAACCTAAACCCCAACACAGCTACATCGGTTTGATCGCCATGGCAATCCTGTCGTCGCCAGAGAAGAAGCTCGTGCTGTCCGACATCTATCAGCACATCCTCGAGCATTATCCCTATTTCCGTACCCGTGGACCCGGTTGGCGGAATTCTATCCGACATAATCTTTCCCTAAACGACTGCTTCGTCAAGTCTGGCAGAAGCGCCAACGGCAAGGGTCACTATTGGGCGATTCATCCGGCGAATCTGGAGGATTTCCGACGCGGCGACTTCCGCCGACGTAAGGCCCAGCGCAAGGTGCGACGACACATGGGCCTTGCGGTGGACGAGGAGCCAGACAGTCCCAGTCCACCGCCCTTACCTGCCTCTCCGCCACCTCCGACGGCTCTTGGTCCCTCCGTGGCCTCGCAACCGATATCCGCCTTGTGGACGCCGCACCACCACCATCAGCAACAGCAGCAGCAGCAGCAGCAGCACCAGCAACAACAACAAAATCCCTTCCAGAGCCAGTCCCTTCGACAATCGTCCTTCCAGCCATCGAGAAAGCGGCAGTTCGACGTGGCATCTCTCCTGGCGCCGGACGATCAGCAACATCAGATCGAAGCGGACGTTCTCGGGCCGGTCAAATCGCGGAGGTTCAGTTGCAGCGAAGACGAGCTGCACGATTTGCCGGAGGGCGATCAAGACGACGAGGACGTCGACGTCGACGTGGTCGCCGATGCTAACGCCTTACCGTCGCCGAGCACGCCGCCGTCGGCCAGTCCGGATATGCCCAAGGTCGTGTCTCCGGCTGCACATTGGAACCATCAGAGTGTGCAAAGCGGTGGTCATCAGCAACAGCAACAGCAGCAGCAGCAGCAGCAGCTATCGGCTGTACATCTTCACAATCATCTGCACGTCAGAAACTATTATATTCCGGCCAACTCCGCCGGCGGGTCCAGCGTCTAATGGAGGGCTCAGAAGAAACCAGTCAGTTCGCGCGACAGGTAGCTGCTCGTGTCCGTCGAGTGTCCACGATCTTTCTTCCTTTTTTACTGCGTGATTCGAATCTTGGATGTCCTACAATAACACATTAATAATCTCACATTACGTTGCTTTCTCAAAACAAGATTATTTGACAGATATGATTTTCCCCCAATAAAAATTTGGAGACAGATGAAGTAGGTCTCTGAAGAACGTCAGATAAGTTTCGGAAATAAATGACACAATCATATTCTTAAATTAACTTGAACCAAGCTTTAACAGAATTGAAACTTAGTTTCAAAAATATGCAAGTATTTGGAAAGTGAAAGATCATCGTAAATGTGATTGTCCCGTTCGATTAGCAAGTAACTAAATAAATTATTACACGATAGATTTCTTCGTTTTCAAATTGGCATTGCAAAATGAGCGATTAAAGCGAGATACGAGAAGATCTGAGAATGATAAAGATTTAAGCAATAAGACTAAATTGTAGGCAAAAACGAGAATCTAGATAGGAGAACTGTGTGTTACAATTTTTATTATTTTTATATTATACATATTGTTATATATATTTATGTGATTATATTTATATATTAATTATCAGAGTCGCGCGCGTGTTACAAGTGTTTAGGTCCATATCATTCTCAGTCTTCTGTATTTTCAGTCACTGAATTAAAAGGGAAGAACGTCTGAAAAATTTTCGTTAAATCTTTGAAATTATCTATTGAAAATTTATACTGGACCGGATATGAACGTGACGCGCGTGACAAATGACGCGTGAGGTGATCTTCGATATGGACAAGGCGGAAAATTATGGGTGTTATGTGTCAGCAAGGCCAATCACGCGAGAAACACATCAATCTATTGTCGATTATGTTTCTAATAACCTCACACGGAAGTGTTACTTGTTGCGTGCGCGCTTTCATTGCTATTGATGGAAACTCTGACTGATAATGGAGTTTCGATCAATTTTTCAATAAGAAGAAGCGAAAAGAAAAGCGAGGGGAGAATTGTGCCACAAGGATGATAAAAAGATTTATTTTCAATTTCACCGCTCAAATTAAAATATCTAAGGCAACATAAATGTCGAGAACAATCATGAAAGTCTTGCTAAGCTGTTTCGAGAATGCCTTAATTTTTCAGACGTGTTTTAAATTACGAATGTTTCTGTTGTTTAGCTATAATAGCTCACAAATGTCTCTTTCTGCCGCTGATTAAAAGAACAGATTCTCGTGTAATAACAGCTAGCTTTTTATCGACGGACATCCGAACTTCTTCATCGAGTGAAGAAATAATTCGAGTTCGGCAATGGCTCTGGCTATGCTCGGAGAACTTATGCGTGTATTATATAGATAGATGTCTAAGGAAAAATTATGTATAGACTGGAATTCAGCGGTGGAATCGACAAAGCATATAACGATCATCATACGATCATAGTTTGTACGATGATCGGTAATGTCCTGGGCAATCTGTTTATTTTCAAAATGACAGGCAAACCATATCGTGAATAATACTTAAAGTTAATACGCTTATTTAATATGAGATATTTATAATGTCCATTGTGCAATACCATTTATATATCACAGTAGAAAATTTATAAATATGTAAAGAAAGAGAAATACGAGATGGTTCTTGTTAACACCAACACGTCCCCCGAGATATCTGTCGCTCCATTTCTGAAATAAATATGGCTCAGAGATTCCACCGGTGAATTTAGGATTTTTTTTGTAAATACGCAGCCCGGTTTGCCGCAAACGGCGGCGCAGGAAACTAATAAATATATGCGGGGCATTACGTCAGACTGATTGCGATCTCCGCTTGTTCATAGTGTAACATAAAGTGATTTATTTGTAATATAAAGAAGTCGTTTAGGGTCTAACGTAGCGCATCCCCATTGTATAATCCACGTTGGTAGAGACGGTAATACGAAGATATATATTCCGTACAAACCCCGAGTGCTCCAACCCTCGGCTCCTCCCTTCCCTTCCCTCCCCTTCCCGCCCACCCTCTCGCCCTTGTATGTATGTATGTATATATATATATATATATATATATATGTATCGATGTATACGTACCTGCGTATAGAATTCAAATACGCATGTCCGGATGTGCGATCGACGACGAATGATCGCGTTACCGTTGTCGCACCGATGAGAAACGCAAGACCATTTTTTCACAGTTACCTCATAAGCGTACGCCGGCGGCCTCTCTCTCTGTTACTGTCTCGATGCAACTGAACTTTAATAAAGTTTCTGTTCCCACGAATCTACCCGGTTTCTCTCTCTCTCTCTCTCTCTCTCTCTCTGCTAATTGACCCGACTCCTTTGAAAGAGAATGAAAATAATAATCGCATGACATGCGTTTTTATCGAGATAAGAAGCACCGCGCATTATTACCGGTGTAATAGGCGACCGCCTTCGCCTGTACGTTACTTAAATTAATTGCCTCTCGCATTACCGAGAGATCATGTAAACATGATTTTTTTCTAATTGCTTTTAATTTATTGTTGGTAGTTCTAAGTGTCAGACTAATTCAACTCCTCCTCCTTCGAATTCCCGGCTCTTAGTGTTTATCTTTCTTTCTGTCTGTGATCAATGACTTTTATTTTTCTATAATATAATATATAATAATAATAATAATAATTTTGTGTTATATATTTTTATATATGTTTTATATTTATATTTTTATATTCTTTGCGTTATTTCTTTATCGCTTATCCTTTGATATTTTCTCTTTACATCCTTATCTCTCTTCTCATCTTTTTGTTTTCTTAATCCCGGAAAAATCTATCGTTGGGTTTTCTCCGGCCACGATGACTATCACCACAGGATGATCCTTCTGCGCGATCTGCCGTATTTGTGCGTCCGTTTTGAAAAAAATGATGCCCGAGTTGACAGAAACATTCCACGCGTATCTGCGCGCCGTTAGGCGACGCGCGGAGAGTACCTGAGAAATCTATTTGTCTTGATGACAAACGGTCAGACTTGGCCATTAGTTAATGTACACAAAACCATCGAGACCAACGTTTGTTGCACACGGACCGGTCGCGAAAAAAATTGTGTCCATTCCCGCGAGAGGACGAGTGCATTCTTCGTATTACCGTGATTGCCACGCGCATATTAACAACTCGAGAGAGACGTCTAACCAGGAAGAAAACTAATTTACCAGAATGGCGATAAGAGACTCGGGAAAAGAAACGTAAAACCCACATAACATCACCGATCGACGGAAGCTCGACTAATATCGATGGCGATAACAGCGTTGTTTGGACTAGAAAAAGAATAAAAGATTAATTAAAAATAAAGTTGCTCTCTGGGTCTCTATCGCATCTTTATTAATTAAAATTCTTTATTGAACGTTTAGGTGCCTTTAATCATCTGGCTTTAAAATCCGTGTTCGTTTTTCTCGATAAACACGTGCATTCTCTATGATTTTTTTGTTGAAAAATGTTGTTTCAAACACACATATAGGCTTCATTTTTTTCTTTTTAGTCTTTGGTGTTTTCTAATCGGATTCTATATATGATGTTAAAACGGACATCAAGGAGTGAGCTTAGAATAAACCAGACAATCGCACATTTCCGTTCCTAATTATCCGTATTTGCTTCGATTTTGATATCAATTTCAATGTAGGTACAGTGGATCCTCATAAAGTCACCTAACAAGCATAGCAGAAACTGTGTTCTGTTATGTAAGATTTTCTTCTCAAATAACTATGCGTTTTAGTTAAATACCCGCTATTGACATCGCCGCAATCTTTCCATTTAGAAACACGCGCTTAAGAAGAAAGTACATAGAATATTCTTGGAATAATCGCGCTTTTATCGAGTGCCTTATGTCACTGCAAAAATAACGCTATCAGTCAGATTTGAGGAACGAAACAATCGCGCGAGGGGAGGATACCGCGCGCCGAGATTTCAGCTGATTGACATGCATATAAATTTACTGATAGCCTTTTCCAGATAGTGTTTTTTTTTTTGTGAAATCATTTCCACCCGTTGGTTAAATATGTTCGTCATGATTGCCAGACGATCGCGCGGCATGGCCTGCTCGGAAATAGATATGTATTATTGTCAGCTGTCTCCTCGAATACAGGAGGATAAGGATTGCTATGCAAAACATTAGCATACAAAGATAGCAATATTTCAAATATGGTGCCTACTGACGTCGGCACGTTTAACCAATACCGAAGCTAACAATCGCTGCAACACGCAAATGTATCTAGCGGTGATAACACCCGATATCGAATAACATACATAATGATATGAGAAATAACCTCGATCTAAAAAAGTATGAAATTTAAAGCACATTTACATAGAGTAATACATATTAACATCGTTAATGACGCATAATATTCGACGCATTGGAAAATATTATCAAATAATGCAATAGCGGGGCCAATGAGAGTTACGCGTTGTAAATAATGCGCAGGACTTACATATAAAAGTTATTCAATTTTTAAAAAATACATTATCGTAATAGAGTTCGCATTGAAAGATATTATTATATATATAGTGGCAAAATCCTTGTCATAAAGAAATTTAAAATATGTATTTAATTTTATACCTTGTATCTTATATATTTTTTGTTTTTTTAACGTAATTTTTTTAGATGTACTACTCATGAAAACAAAAGATAATTATAACTATACATCTAAATCTTAAGAATTTTAAAAACATGTAAACAAAAAAATACAAATTGTACAAATCGTTTAAGCATTTTCATAAAAAAAACAACGATTTTACATTTGAAATATTTATGTTTAAAATGTCTAATTTTAAACATGTGTAATTTTCTTTAACATAATAAGACTTTTTTGTTACGTTAATTTTTTATGTTCACACTCGATTTTTCTGGTGTTAGAAAATAGACGTTTTGTATATCCGAGATTTAATTTCAAGTTTAACACAAAAGATTTTTTTGCATTAAAATATTTTGTATTTTTGATTAAAATTATAGAGAAAGTTATTTCTTGTAAGTAATTCCATGTAAAAACACATTTTAATACAAGATAAATTAATGGATCTATTATGACCCATTGTCATTTATTGTGAAAGGCTTTATGCTTCCTAAATCTGTGAAACAAACTTTGACAAAACGGTTTCCTTATATCATGACATTTTATTATAATTATAACATTTTTAAAAAATATTTCATGACAAACACAATTGTATAATTTATATGATTCAATGTCAATATAAAACTTTTAGTACTTTTTTATTAAGTATTTTGTGTATTATAGCAAAAAAAAATAAAGATTTATAAATATATATAGTAACGACTAAGTTCTAAAATGTTTATTTTTACATAATTATTCGATGTAATAACAATACAATTTAACAACAATTTAATAATATAATTTTTCTCACATACATGAGAATTACTGATTGTTGCATCAATAACATAGTTATTAAATAATCACATAATTATTTATCAAAATTGTATCACATCCCAATGGATATTAGTCATTTATACATAGTACATTTTTTATGTCAGCTGCACTAAAAAATTAAAATATTAATAGCTACATAAATAATTGTATTCCCTTCTGTATTGTGGTGTTCGATTTGCAACTGCGCGCAAAATTTTCATTAACGACAATTGAAATTGGTATTGTATTGTATCTGATATTGTGAATTGGCGGTGAAATGTCGGGTACAGGATTTAGCTGCGCAATCCTGTCGGCGTGTATTTATCGACGAGCATTTGGTAGCGTCCCATTGTCTCTCGATTCATCAAATGAAACCTCACAGGCAATCGCGAAGCGAGCAACTATAAATCCTCGGCGGGGAACGACGACGATGACGACGAGGATGATGAGAAACCTGACAAAGGGGAACGAAAGCAATTTGTTAAATATTGCTTGTAGCAAAGTAAACGGCACAAACACTGGAACCATAGCAATGCTCGATTTAAGGTGGCTACTTGTCGACGAGCGCCGCGCTATGCCAACATATTACGGTCTATTCACGAGTATAAATCCAAGCCTTAGAAAATTAATTATCGATAGGTATCTTCAAATGAGATAGAATACACAATTAACCGAATATATATGATAATGAAAGATAGAAAGTATGAAAATAAATATAAATAAATGAAGTAAATATAAATAGAAAAAAATTTACTCTTTCGCGTTATTATTCAGCCGCTTTATATTTTTTTCACGTCTGGAAGATAGAGTTTAATTTATAAAGTTTTAACACACAGTGAAGAAGTAGGGATTGCCCATTTTATTAATTTAGGTTTAGACAAACCTTCTAAGTCTACATCTCTTTTTGACAAGAGATCGTCCGTCGAATGGAGTAAGCTCGCATAAGAGCCGTGTTTGTGCTCGCCGGTAGATCCGGCGAGTTTTCGCGTTCAAATCTTTGAGTCTCACGGATACGTGTTTTAGACGCGTTTTCGAAGCCGCGAGATCAGTTTTTTCCCGTAGTCCAGCGAAGGTTTTAGAAAAACAGCCGAAACTGTTTACCCGCTCGTGATGTTCCTCTATGCAATCTATGCAAACTCCATTCTGGGTTTGTTATTTCAAGCCAAGCTCAGAGTTTTATTGAATGATGACGAAGCATGAGAATGCGGTTAGAAGATGAGATTGATGCATTATGTGTTTTGGGAATAAAATATTTCCCTAGGCCAACCAAACACGCGTTCGATATATTTTTGAACTTTCAGAAAAATTTCAGCTGCTTAAAAAGATTAACGATTTTTATATTCTGGACATCTATAATCTTACCTCAACAATATTACCTTCATTTCTTTATCTATAAAAAAAAAAAATCAATTTAATATTTAATTCTATGAATATGAAATCTTTATTATTACTATCGAGTTACTAAAACAAAATGAGACTGTTACTTGTAATAATAAACTAATAGCATACATTAAGCTAATTAGCTAGTAGTAATGAGTCATAGTATATTAAATCCGATTATACGTGCGCAATATTATTGTATTGTACATATTCTATTACATTATTGCTTTATCGTCTGGACAATAATAGCACTGAAAAATCAGGGACGTTTTCTATTGCCATACGCAATGGAAAGTGCAGCTTCCCAAATATTATTCAAAACAGGAAGCGATCTGCCAGTCTCGCTCCATTTTCACGTCGCTCACGGAGGTCTTGCGCTTACGAGATCTTTCTCGCGATACGATACATTCTCGGTTAGAGCCTTCACGACGATCACGATGATCCCATGCCACCATGGGCATTGTGCCGGACGTATTTAGAGCAGATTGCCGGATCGGACACGATAGAGCCGGTGTGTTTGCGACTGCGTTGCAACTTGCAACATGCCGTGCATACATAACGGCGTGCACTCACGCAATGTGTATGTGTGTGTGTGTGTGTGTGTGTGTGTGTGTGTGTGTGTGTGTGTGTGTGTGTGTGTGTGTGTGTGTGTGTGCGTGTGCGTGTGTGTGTGTACGGGCATACACACATATAAGTCAGTACAGCGAGGTGAGGCGACACGTACACCGGATGCCTCCTCCATAGTGGTGCGGCCCATGGTAGCTAGGTAATGCCTAGTATGGGGGACAGAATGGCGGAGAGAATCGAACGGTGATCTCGTTAACCCTCATGGTTGTTGCACGCCAAATGGATTTGCGGCTGCGCGTATTAGAATCTGCAGACGCGAGAAACTTGTCTTGATTCCCGATCATTAGAGTTTGATCTGGCAGCTCCTTGAACTGCCACTGTACTCGTTTTAAAGCAAAAGGAAGAGGAAGAGATATGAGAAACTGTAATTAAAGACTGTAATAAAATTTAATCTATAATCTATAATCTCATATACTTATTCTACTTATACTACTTTTATTTTGTAATAATCATACGGAAGAATTTCTTTTAGTAATTATATTATGTTATACAATAATATTTTATTTAAAGTTATTATAGTTATAAGTTATAACTTAATTAAAAAAAAAAATTAATCAGTAAAAATTTAATTTAGTTTAATTTTTCTTTTTTAGATCACGAATCTGCAACATTAAATGCGAATATAGTTATCTGCAATCAATATTTGTCACAAATGAAAAAATAATATGGATGTATATAGAAAGCACTTAAATGCACCATGTAATTCGTATCTGTGTGCTCGACGACATCGCTCGCATTGTTGAATGCAGGCTCGCTCTTCCGCGACTTTCCTCTGATATGTTAATAATAGAAATTGGCGGAAAGCCGGTGCATGTTTGACCGGAATGGAAGAGAAATTATTTCGTAAAGAAACGAATGTATTGTAACTATTTGCATATGATTTATGCGATAAATGCATAAGCTTGCAATAAAATACAATAATGTAAGAGTTTTTAACAAGAAATGCGCAAGAAAAGTAAAATAATTTAGTACAAATTAAAAAAAAATATATATATATATATATTAATATATTTTTATATTATATATAGAGTAATAAATAAATGCGCGCCTAATAATACCATTTATATTCTTACATTTTAATAATATCTTCTCTTACTAATACCTTTAAAATCGTGTAATAATATCGCTCTTAAAACGTTCCCACATCATCCTTACAATAACAACAGTAATGCCAGGTTGATTCAGAAGCGCGAGTGTCAAAAGAGGGTCTAAAGAAGGCAAGCGGAATTCGACAGGCGAGAATCTATGCGCCGGATTACCTCTCGATGAAGAATACGCAGCCGTGCCACATTTTCGTAACTTTCCCCGAAGGCCGTTGGCACTCGAGAAGGGGGCTAGGTGCGATCATTGCGCAAATATCTCGTGCACGGGACTTCCGACGTCGGGATTCCGCGACGACGGGAGCCTCGGTCAACACTTTTGTGTGCGGCATCGCAGGTAAAATATTAGCCGGACGGTCTTTCTCGAGTGCGTGCGGAGCCACGGGACGCGTCAAATGGGAATCACCCTTAACCGTTGACGAAGGTCCCGCGGGACCGACGCTCTTTCGTAAGGATGCGCTCTCTCGCATCGCCCGATCGGGCTCAGGTGTGACGATTCTAATGCCTAATAATCTATTTACGACGGCCTATTGTCGTGTCGCGGCGCAATGCCGACTCGCTGTATGTATTTTTATAGGATCGCACTTCGCGCCCTCGAGGGCCAGGATCGACAAATAGACTCTTCGGTCGCACATTACCGCATAATTCCCGCAAACCCCTCGGTCGAAATTGGACCGATCTCGATAGCTCTTATTTCGTCCACGTGAGGACTTCCGTTTCTCCAATGTATACTCGCAAATGGTAAACCAGAAGGTACAATGTAAATTTACTTAAGTCGATAGTAGACTCGAACAACAGTTTTAATTTCGGCTGCGCTATTTTAAGAAAGATACGTAAGAATTTTTGTAGGGAGAAACCGATCTGTCGTATTACACCGCAAGTTTCGCTATTTACATGTTAAATTTTATATATATATATATATATATTTTAATAATGAATAAATATAAATTATCGTAAAAAGACTCGAGCTTCTTTTTGTTTGTTTAGAAAAGGATACAGACAAAACACATTGTTGTTTATTGAATTCTCATTCAAATTCTTCAAATTTTTTTTATTACCATTATTATAATTATCATTTCTAAAAGGCTTTTGTATGGTCTATTATTTCGATCGTTCTTAAATCCCGACAAGTATAATTGTAAAGGCTCCTTTGGGAAAAAAACTCCGAAGCCATTCTCGATACGCAGCGATGCGTTCGCTCAAGCGCAGCGGCGGCAAACATTAAGTCACAATATTGTTAATTGAATGCACTCGCTTGCGCAGTTCACGCGTGCTCGCTCGCAACACTCGCAACTCGCTGCGCGCAATTATTTTTCCTCGAGAGTGAGTTTCGCTGATGCTCGAACACCTCCGGACAATCGAGATTACCAACAAGAGAATCAAGCCGGGGAACGACGGAATCGAACCCCGGGGCGCGTGCAGCTGCCGGCGGGCCCTTCTTAAATTTCTTTTCGACGCGCGAAACGCAAATACGCCATCAAACGTCTGGCACAATGGTATCCGAAAACACGTTGTCGTAGGCGAGACCTAACGACGACGACTGTTGCGAAACTACTTTATTAACCTCTCTCCCCCCCTTCCCGCCCCTCAAATGAGCGCAACGGTGTATAAAGCGTGCCGTTATGTCGCGTCATTGTGAGACTAGATTCGCGACATTTCTCTCTCACAATTATTTCCTTTCGCCAAACTGCACTTTTCGTATCTTTGTGTATTTTCAAGAACTGTCTCTTCTTTTTATCTTACGAGATAGATGTAAGTAACTGGAGAAATCAACTAAAGAATGAACATTATTTTGTACAGAGATATGCTAATAAATACCTATGAATCTTTTGTAAACAAGGAAAATTGAAGATTTTCCATGAATTCAATTTTCAGAAATATAAATTTGATTATATACGTTATTTTTCGGTGGTTTTATAATTAATAATATATTTATTATGGTTTAAGGTTTTTTTTTTAAGGAAACTTTTAAGAAACTTTTATTAACTTTTAAATGTGTATTATCACTATGAATAGAGTACTATATTAGATATATGTTAGTTTATGCGTCGAACATACTCGAACGAGATTTTCCGCGGTGGAGAACACCGATCGATGCGGTGGACGCCTCCCGATGAACGAAAAGTAACGTCCGCGTGTGTAAACATCGCTGTATCGCGCAAATTTATCGTGCCGATATTTTCATAATCCATCATTATGCCGCGGCAGACCATAATTTTATGGTAATGGTGCCGCATTAAATTTTCCCTGTGCAGAATCGACCGTGCGGCGCTGCGACCGCACATAGTGCAACGGTGTGAGTTATTTTACGGTTGCCTGCTCCATATTGCGTAACGTAACACACGTATTCTTGTAATTATATATTTGTTTGAAGAAGGAAAATATTCTTGAAATAACAGGAATGCGTCGTCAATTTAAAAAACGCAACAATAATTTTACGGTAAGTACCAAGGAAACTCGATAGTTTTGCGAGAATCGTTCTTGCAAATGTTTATCAAATTTCTCGTGAATTTTTAAATAAATTCGGAATCAGGAATGGTCTGGTTTTTTTTAGTATCATCGCATATCACGGCCCTGATACGAATAAATAAATCAGAGCTATATCGCGCGGAATCGAGGTTGGTCGCAATGTATCGTGATGGTTGATGTGAGTGTAACATACAGAGTGTAACATACAGGGTGTGTACGAGGTAAATTTTCCTTTGATCATGCACACTTTGATGCACTTTGAAGTCGATTTTCTCTTGATCAAAATTTAAGTGAGATTTCATTACTTCACTCATTTTCAGCATTAAATACCTTGATACTTAAGCCTAGTACGAAATTTCTAGAGAAATCACATTTCTGGAGTAAAATAAAGAGAACAGAATTTCGTGACTCGTTTTACACTATCGAAGCTTTATCTTTCAATTTTAAAAATACGAGTCGATGACATTGAAACAAGCTGATTTGATCTCCAGCATAATTTTGGCACAAATCGACGGAGAGTCTACGAACACCCCGTATAAGCTACACACGGTCGGAATGTATCGCGGCAACTCGAAATTCGGGGATTATCCTGTTACGTCGCGTGCATTAGCGTGGAGCCGATAATGGCCATAGCAAAAGCCCACCCTCGCGAATTTGTAAAACCTTCCGTGCATCCGCACGCGCCGGGATGAAAATTTCGCGTGTGTGAGTAACGTCCGCGCCCGAGCGCGCACGCATATTGCAAATTGCACGCGTGCGATCATTGATTGACTCCGACCGATGGACGCGGTGCGATTCGCCGCCGATCGGCTGCAAATAAATAACGCGCTCGTTTGTTCCTTTCTCGCTCGTAGCGCGGCTTGTTTGCCATTCGACGGCATTTGCCGGAAAATAGCGGAACGCCTACCGAAAACGCGCGCCGCGTTTCATAATGCGAATGTCACTGGAAAATATTTGGTAACAGGTTCCTATGTGCCGGAGTGGCCGACTCGAACTCGAAAATCTGAATTCATTGAAATTTTCACGGATGAAAAATATCACTGATGAACAACTTTGCCGGAAGACCATTTCGATTTTATTTTCAATCCGCCGTGATTGCAGCGATTTAAATTGCTCTCTTGGACGAAGAAAAAAAACTGTCAAAAATGAGAGAAATTTTAAAGTTGCTCTATAATCAGTAACAATTTGATTTGTTTTATCTTTTACAAAATTTTGGCGGAGAATAAACTGTCAATATTTAAATTTATAATAATAAATAAAAAATTAAAGAGACACCATTACAATTCACTTGTAACTTATCGCGATAATTCACATTTATTCCAAGTGACACTCTCATTATTATTCGAGACAGTCTGCATTTTACATAAGGTCTCAAGTAACCTTCATCATAAAGGAGCCATCGATACGCGGCGAATATCGTCGAGATGCGGCGGCGGTATCCTCAAATAAATCCACAGCATTTTCCCGATCGCCCATCGCCGCGAAGTATATACTCGCGGGCTGTTCGAGGGCACTCGTTCGGGCACGGATACTTGAGGGTGAAACCGAGCGCGTGATCGAATGCGGTCGCGCCCGTGCCCTCGACGACACGCTGCGGCCTGGCTGGAGAACACTCCTCCGGCGGCGGGCTCGAATACAAATCGGAAACAAATTCGAAGTCGAGTGGCCGTCGCCGCCGCAGCGGTACGCGTAATGACATTCGGCCGTGCGTAAAGCATCGCCGTCAGATTCAAAGTGTCTCTCCCCTTCTCTCTCTCTCTCTCTCTCTCTCTCTGACAGAGAGGGTCCGTCTCGAGAGGGCGAGTCTCCAGGCCTCGGGCGTGCAGCCTGAATGTCGAATTTCCGCAAACACCCCAGTGTATTAAGACGTTTACGTGCCTGGGCGAGCCGTCGCGTTCGGACTCCCGAGGATGAACGGATGGTAGTAGATGGTTGGACGAGAAATATCAAACAATTTGAATTTTCAATCGAGGTTTATATCTTTGAATAAATTTTCAAAGATAATTTTATCTGAAAAAGATATAAAAATATATATGGCACTCAAAAAATAGATACGATATAAAAATAGAAATTTAAAAAAAAAAAAAAACGAGCGACTACGAACAGCTATATTTCTCTCGGGAAGGGAATGCGGCTTCTACAAAAAATTCAGTCACGCAGAAGTGATGACCTCTCGCGCGACCATCCCTTGGAAACGGGTTCCCCGCTTTCTCGGAAGTAATTAAAAAGAATTTGTGACGCGCGACGCGAGCGGACGCGACGACTGTAACCACGGCTGAATCCGTCGCGGCCGAGCGTGCGGTCCACCGAGCTCTCCTCGAGACGTTTCGAAAAGCGAGCAAAAGGGGCCAACGAACGCTACTTATACAATATGTACGCCGCGGCCCCTGTGTACGCCTCTACCTCGGGCCGATGTTTGCCGTGCGGCTCCCGGTAGCCGCGCGATCGAGGTGTCTTCGACGGTATTTCTTTACACACGCAACCGCGCACACGCTCTCCTCCTACCGGCGGGTACTTTTCCACGCGCGCGAGCGTAACCGCGTGCCCGGCTAATGGACGCGCACTCGAGACCACTTTGGCCGTGGCAAACATCGACGACGTTTCTGAAAACCCATCCGCGCGACCGTCCGTTCCACCTCCCCCCTAGCTATCTTGCACCGAAAACGTTTTACGCTCCCCCCGAGAGACGCGGAGCGATCCGGGGGATATCCCGCGCGGTTGTTGCGAGACGAGCAATGTAGAGTAGTCGCGAAGCTGCCGGAGCACGAAGCACTCACCGAGGAACACAACTTCTGCGAACTCCCCCTGTGAATCCCCCTGATTCCAGAAGAAGCGGTGGAATTAGTTTGATATATATATATATATATTTCAATTTTATGATACATCGTTACGAATAAGAGTACGCAGAGAGGGTAGATAATAATCGAACCCTAATTAATTCTTACTTATTCATTCTTTTTTTCATATGTTAACGTTGATGTTTTTATTTTATTTTTTTTTTTTTTTTTTTTTCATTAGCTTCAAACAGCATCAGCCTAAACGCCTCTGCGTGTTTCCTTCGTAATGAAACTATCCGCGATCGCGAAAAAAAACCTGTCGGTTCTTCATTGGCCGGATGTATACGAGATTAGTAATGGGAGCTCAAGGGGTGCGTTACAGTTGTTGCCAGGCTCGGCTACAACGAAACTCGATCGTTCGACTCGGGATCGAGGTGCCGGCCGCGTCCCCCGGGAAAATGGTCGCCGAGCTCTCGGCAAAATTCTACCCTCCGCACACCCTCGGGGCATCCCACAGCAACGAGCGTTTAGCCTGCTAATACGCGCATTACGTCGCGACTGATTCCGCTCGCTGTTAGACTTTCGTCCGGCTTCTTACTCCATGCGACGCACGATCATACTTGTTACAATCTTGTAATGTCTCTCATCGTAAGGTTTTATTGATTTATATATGTCCTATATATTTTTCATCAATATACATTTACAGCAATTAATGTAGAAATATATTATGTATTAGATATCAAAGATATTTACATGATATATTTACATAATTTTCGTATACTTTCATGTATTATAAATCATTATAATTTACGGATAATTAGGGAAGCATAAAGAAAATCCATCATTTAATAATCATTGCGTATTTTACAATTGATTAAATTTATGTTTAGTTAAACTGTTGACTGCTGACAAAGTTATTTAAACGATTAGACTTCTTGAATGAAGAATCATCGGTTTTGAATAATGCGACAAATAGGTGTCATTTCAAGTTTTTTTATTTTTTTCTTCTTTTTTTTTCTCTTTTCAAAGGTAAAAGATGATGAACACGTTTCTGAATTTGTCAACGTCATGGCGAGTCGAAAGTCGCTGCACCTGCCGCAGATGCGAGGCGCTCCATCGCGCGTTTTACGAACGGTGACATCCGCGCAGCCTCGCCGTCGTTTTCCTCCAAGTCCAAGTTGACGATAATTAATACAAATGCATTCGGGGTGTATTCGCGCGACTTGTACCCTCTCGCATCGTGTTGTTCCCATTCAGGCACATGCGAAATGAGAAAAATCTAATGACTTTATTCAACGTCACTAGGCCTGTAATTACCCGCAGGCTGGTACGCGGGAGGAAACGGCAACCCTCTGGCGATTAGCAGCCCCTCGGTGATTACCAAGTTAGCCTAAATAGGGTATAGTGTTTAGGGAGAGCCTACGTGGAGCCAATGCTAATCAACGTCGGTACTTACATATGGACGTAATCGGTGACGCGTGTGGAGCGGTATCTCTTGAGAAAAATTTTGGCAAAAAGAAATGCAAGGCATAAAAGTAATAGTAACTCATTGGTAAATTCAAACACAGTTTTCCAAATTTTCTCATTAAGTATTTCCATTAAAATTTCATTTTATAAAAAAAATGTATGATGTAGTTATTTAAAATAAAAAAGAAAAATTAGATAAAAGATCAGTGCATCATTTGAAAAATTGGATTGAAATACCATATATTAACCATTTTAAATTAAACATATAATTTAAGATCATATCTAATCTTGTCAAAATATCTCATTTAAGTTTTAAATGATCTATATAAAGCAGATATAATTTTAAGTTTAATTTTTTTAAAGTTACTCAATGTAAGTCGGATTTTCATAAATTTCAAGTCATCAAAATCTGAAGGTTGGTTATCAAACAATTTGTCAACGCGTCGAGATGCGCCGAAGTTGACGTAGCGGGAGGTAAGAGAGAGAGAGAGAGAGAGAGAGAGAGAGAGAGGAGGACGCGGAAACTGCGCGGGTAGGCAGGGAAGACAGAGAACGTTCTCTCTGGCCGTTTGATATCCGTTCAGAAATTCCGCTCACGTGCAAGATGGCGGCTGCAGTTTGCCCCCGACATCTCCCGTTTCACTCTTTCACCCTGTCTCTGTCGCTCTTTCTCGCCCCAGTCGCTTCCTCGCTCTCATCTCGCCCTTGCCCTTTAACGGGTGGAATAACTGCTGCGCCGCTGACGACGACGGCGACGTCGCCCGAGGGTTGTGTCGGCGACGGTCGGCGTCGGTTAGGCATCCCAACAGTTTGACGACATGCCCATTACACCGCTCGTTGCACCCCGCTGCCGCCATTCGGCACGACGACGTCGTCGTCGTCGGAGAAGCGGCCTGACAAAGTGGCGCGCACGTGAGGACACGAGGCCTCTTTCCCCTGCCATCCTCCTCTCTCCCTCCCTTCCTCGCCCCTCGCTCTTCCTTCAGAATTCTCCTTCTTCTCCTCTCTGTACAGGGTGGAACGACGGCGGCGGGGCTCTATTTGCCCGTCTTTGTAAAATAAACGCTCGCGGATACGCCCCTGAATACTAATTCCGCACCGCAGACGCTGCAACTCTCTCTGCTTGACAATCACCCCCGTCCCGCTACTCTTCGGCCGATCACCGTTGAGTTACCGTGAACGCTCACCACACGATTTTCACGAAGGAAACTTCTCCCCTCTAGTGCTCTCCTTCTACCGACGGAGAAAACAAAAAGGATCGAAAAGATAGAGATCAAGAGTGGCGAATCAGCAGGTGTATGTTGAAGTTTGAGACGTTGGTGATTTAGCTTCTTTATATTTTCTTATATATCTTTTTTGTTAGTATAGGTTATTTCGAATCTTTTCGAATTTCAATTAATAGAAAAAAATATGTTTGATTTATATGTATTAAAATTTTTATGATATAGATTACGTATGAATGTAAAGAAGTAATAAAAGACCAAGTCTAAATGTAGATTATTCATATATTCTTATCCTTTTTTTCCAATTATCTTTCATCTTAAAGAAATACAAAGAAAGAGAGAGAGAGAGATCGACGTATATTTAAAAAAACAAAATATAACGAGGAAACATATAAAAACATTTTTCTAAAGACAGAAGATTAGCGTCAATTATATGAGAATGAAGTTTCACAAACGAGTTTTTATAAACTGTAGTCTATGAGACATCATTCTGTGTAACCTACAGTTTTTATAAAAATATAAAGACGCACTTGATTAGGTTTTTTTCAATTACATAATTATAAAGTCGGCCTGTGTTCTCTCGTCTCAATTTTACCGGTAATTCCAAAGCGTGTCTCGTACAAAAATCGCGGGGCTCAATTAGGCTGTCGTTCGGACGGATCTCTGTATCGAGGACGCGAGAAGCGAGTAAGAGGAGCGGCTAAACGAAGATCTCGCGGCGGTTGTCGTCAACGGCGGGTGTCGTGTTTGCTCAAAACTTTAGGTCATCGCTTTGCCGGAGAGACCGATATATACGTATTCTAAGAGCCCGACAAATAGTACTCGAGTGAGCCACGAAAGGAGGCTGCTGGCTCTCTCGTATCGAGAGATCGCGGCCGCCGTCTCGAGAGGACACCAAAAAACGTACGCGCAAACTTCTCTCCCCCCCCCTCCTTTCTCTCTCTCTCTCTCTCTCTCTCTCTCTTTCTCTCTCTCTGTCTGTCTTCCGATTTCTTGTCTCTCTTCTCCTTTAGGTCATCGTTATGTCTCAATGAAGACTGAATCTCGCTCGATCGCCTTCCCTTTTCTCAGGACAAACTGAAAAGCTGAGATTAAACGAAGATACCTCCCGCGTGTTCCCGCTAAGAAGGATCTGCGTTGACGGAGTTAACCAGGCATATTTCTAAAAGGATCTCGCACCCTCGAAACTAATCCCGTGTCAAAAAGAGTTAACAAATATAAAGCTCAAAATAGAAACGTCCGAACTCCGCTGTGTTATAAATTGTATAAACTGTCTCATTAGCCCGAACATTTCCACATTTCTTAACATCCATTCAAAAATTGTGTAGACAGTATACAAATGGCGATGAGTTTTTTAACATTCGAAAAGAGCCAAGAAACGTCATGTATTTTGGAATGTCCCCCAGCTTATGTGTAAAGAAAAATATAATTCATTAAGATATTTTCATACTAAAATTTACAGGAAAATTTGCCAAATCAGTTACAATAAAATTTTTCTTTAATATTTAATTTATACAACATACTGATTTCTTGGCCAAACCTGGAGCCTCAAATTTCTTCAACAAAACGAAAACAAGTCTGATTAATTCTGATTTCGATGCTCGGATCTTACGGATCATCTTCTGAATTTGAACTTAGGAACGAGGCGCTTGAGATATAGCCATACCCGTTATGCGTGCCATAGGGAATCATGAGGAGAGGATGCTGCGAATGTGTGATCGCAAACGAGATTCGCTGCCATCTCGCCGTCACTCGCACGCGGCGCAGCGCCGACGGCGATATCTCCGGCTGTACAACGCGATAATGATCGCGCGATGATGCCACACGTTGAACAGGCATGCGCGTCGTGCTTTGTTAGTTAAATAAACACCGAATGCCGGATGACTCTCGGGCCCACAGTGGGGCCTTTGTACGCGGCCAGCCTATACTCCCTATAGGCCGTAAAGCGCCACAAAACAGTTTAGCGCCTGCCGATGATTGTTCTTACGCTGCCCGCTGTGGAGATTTGTAGATAAAGACCAGGGATACACACGATCGATCGATCCAGGCAAGTTGATCGAAAGGATCGAAAGGAACGGCTTAAGACCCATTTACAGCCACATACCTATACATATACATATTCCTCCACAAAATTTCACAAAAATCTGACACAGAATGTCATTATAGTTTTTTTTTTCTGAGAATTTATAAACAATTTTTTATTTATAAATTCTTATTTCTAAATCAAAATAATTTAAAACAAATAAATGTAACAGTATCGAAAAAAAAAATACAAATATTACGAAAATATTTTGACGACGCGATTGCGTTTCGCTGAAAAAGATGTTCAGCATTTTCGTAATAAGTTTGTTTAAACAACAGAATTTCGGCTCATTTTTTTTTTTTTTTGGATTTGCATGTTTTCTTTTTAATCGCGCGTTTCTCTTGTAACGCTCTCAGACCAGCTTTGTATCGATGTCAGATCGGAATCGCTACAATGGGACGAGAAGAAAATTCCAACTAATTCAAACGAGATAGAGCCCACTCGACCGGGTAATTTTGCGCGATGAGTCGGGAGGTTTCACTTCGATTTCGGAACAGTCCTCTTCATTCTCCTCCGCTTGTTTCTCCAAGGTATGTTGTTCTTGGTCGTTCCGAAATGCGAAACTGTCTAAACGCTATAAACACTACTTGAAGTGCTTTTCCAGATTTCGTAATCTTTCGCAAACACAATTCATCAAAACACTCATTGTCAATCAATACGGATCAACTGCAAATCTGTATCATATTAAACCTGGAACGTCAATAATTACGCATTTATATTATATAATTTTTAAGCTGTTAAAAGTATTCACTTTTTATTTAAAAATTTTTTAATTAAAAACTTCAAAAAGAGAACATTATGTAGAGAAATAAAATTGATATTTAAAAAAAGATCAAGACATTTAATTTAACGAAATAGACAGCTAGCTATTGTTGTACAAAATTAATTAATTATTATATTCAATAGCAATACAATATTTATTGAATTTTTAATGTATTTTTATAATATTTTAGTAATTGTATTCATTTTTTCACAAAAACTTTTAACCCACAAAATGTTTTTGCCATTTTGAAGATTATTAGAAAAGAAATGTTATTCGCAATTCAGGCACGTTCTGTTATATAACTAGAAATATTATGAAAGCTGCGAAATTTTCGTCATCGTAATATCACAATGAAACTACGTGATAAAGAAGAAACATGATGAACATACATGCTTAGGTCATCCGAGAAGTATAGTGAGACGTCAGGTTTGCAGACAGGTAAGCTCTACTACAACGTGAGCCCACAATGTGAGCCCACAGAGCAGGGGCATCTCATTGTCCATTGTGGCGGCTAAGCTGTCTTAGCCACAATAGCATGCGGTAATTCAATTAGTCCCTTTAGTCCGGCCGGTATTTTTCCCAAAGGATTTATCGCTAATCTCGTCGTCGCTATCGCGCATGATGGGACGCGGAGATATAAAATTTTTCCCTTGAAGAAAAAAAAAAAAAAATGCAGACGTGCAACAAAACGTTCCTCCTACCGCGTAATATTCTTCGCGCGGTTATTCGTTCATTTCAAGATCTTCTTCGATTTCTCCCATTTATCCTTGACTACTCGTCGCGATTTCATCACATGTCGACCTTTCGCTTTTGACTATTTGTCTTCGCGAAATAACGCCTCGTTTCGATGGGTTTATTCCCCATAGTACGATTTTCCAAAGCGATATTCCGCTTTAATGTTTATTTTTTTTTTTAATTTTGATAATATTCCTCGTTAGATGTCGCGCTGCAGTGTTCGTCTTATTTGAAATGAGAAATGCTCCAATATTCATCCTTGACTATCTATTATCCTTGATTATCTATCTATTTTCTTCAAGTACTACATCGTTTGAACATTCGTCCTCAACGATCCATTTCCGCGAAGTTCGATATTCATCCGTATTCGCCTGCCCGAGATGACGTTCCGCTTCATCGATATTCGTCTTCGACTGCACTTCGACTTAGTCCCGGCATATTTGCTGCACTGTTGGATCGCGGTAAACATTATTCTTGATCTGCGATGTTCGCCAAAACTGTCGAAAGCGCGATGATCGCACCGCGACAACCGGTGCTGTCGCTCGTCATCTGAGATTTTTCGTAAAATTCGCAGAGTCGCTGAGGATCGCCACGATATGGATGTGCCGTCGATAATTTCCATTCGCTCGATAACAGAGGCGGTTAAGACCACGGAGCACGTGCACATTAAATTATTAGCCTTTATGCATGATGAATGATGCGCGTTCGATTATAATGGCGACTGCACTCTCAGGTATTTGCCATTCCGTTTCTTCTGCGCGCGTCGAAATGAAAAAAACCGCGACTCGCGGTACCGCGTATAACGGACGTCCGATATATATGTATACCAAAAAAGATATATATATTATATATATGTACGCGGGGAGATACGTGTGTTGTGTGACATATCGAGGAGAACGAGCGTCGCCCGTAAATCCACTGTTCGTTGAATGCAGCCATACGTCGTCGCGGTTTTAATCAACGCCGTTGCAAATCCCCTCGGCGTCGGCTTTTTCATTCTCTCTCTCTCTCTCTCTCCCTCTCTCTCTCTCTCTCTCGCTCATTTTTTTGTTCGTCGTCCATCGAGATCTTCTATCTCTCTTTTTTTAATTTCATTAGCGAACAGCAGAGAGATTATACGACCAGGCAGAATCCCTCTTTGGGATTATGAAAGCTCGGAAAAACTGCAGAAAATGCGAGAAATAGCGTCGCGACGGCCTAAAATGCGTCTGGCCGACGTGTCATGGCGTCGTTTTCATTTGACATCTGCAAACAAGTCAAGAAATGAAACGGATCGTTCAGCGGATGACAGAAAGCAAATTTTTCAAGAAAATACAAACTGCTGCGTTCCGTTAATTCCAGAAAATAAAAAAATTTAGATTATTCATTTCAAATTAAATATAATTATTTATATTTAATTTGAAATGAATAATTTTTATTTCATCAATAGTAAATTCAACTTTAAAAACATAAATAATAGGTGCCAATAAGAAATTATATTTAGTTCTATTTAGAAGACAAAAGAAAAGAAGAGAAAAAAAAGGAATATAAATTAAAATAATAAATAAAAGAAAAGAAAAAATAATAGAGAGAGAAAGAGCTTAAATAAAATATAGAAAGTTTGAGAAAATCTTTTCTGAAGATAAAGTTATATCACGGAACAAGTTTCGTGACAGATAGTTTGTTAATTTTGTCTCTCCAAAAATTAGCAAATTTTAAATCCCGAGAAACTTTATCTGCACCACAAATAACATTACATAATTTTCATATTTTTAGGTGAATAAAATTCATAAAAACAGACTGTTACGCACCTAACAATTAATACTTAAGAAAACACACGTGGCCGCGATTTAATGTCTAAGGAAACATACGTAAATGCGATTTAAATAAAAAGAAGGTGCATGGGGTTGTAGAAGCTCCGCCAGCAATGGGCGCTTTTTGCGAGAGCAACGTAGCGCCTTGCAACTTGTAGGATTACAGTGATTACGTTCGCTGTAAAGAAGCAAGAAGAGAGAGGCATACAGCAAACTCACTCTGAAAATTAGTACGTTTTCCCAAGCGCTCTGCTCTAAATAACAGCGCCCTCGCCATTAGTCGCAAATAGAAGACATGACTTTAATAGCGCTCGCGTGCTGGCCTCCGTCTCTTTGTGGAAAGTTTCATGCTCGAGCATGAGTTAAGGGTGGACTATGTTAAATGTAGAATTACAAGAAATAAAAAAAATCTGTATTTATAAATTGTGTCTCGATATAGGTTTCATTACATACTTTATTATATATATATATATATATATATATATATATATATACTTTGCGATCTAAGCGAAAGATAATCTGCGTAAACGCATCGTAAATGAAAAGATAGAAATCAACATAACCACAGCAATCTTTCTTCTTCTTCTCGCTTTTCCTTCGATTATTATATGATTTGTAATTACTTCATTAATTACAGTTTACGCGTCAATTCTATCGTAAAATTATACCAATTTTCGTTAGGATTATAAAAATCACGAATGCACTACGCAACTTTAATTCTCTGATTGGTGACGAATCCACCGGACGTATCTCCCGTTCTCGCGATCGTGATCGTGATCGTCTCATTCGGCACGCTGGCCATATTAGTTCGTTATCAGAGAAGAGGGAGAACGATCGGCGGACCTCACGATTTCCCGGACTTTTTTCCGCTTCCCACTCGACAGAGAGACGTAAATATGGCGGGCGAGGTTTCATCCCCCGGTGCGCGCCGGTGGCGGCGACGGCAACGGCGGCGGCTGCCCCGCCCAGCCTGGTATTCCACCCCCTCGGTAAAAATAAAGGAACAAACGCCGCGGCACACAATCGTCGAAACATTTTTGATGCTCACTCTCGCGCGCGCGAGATCGACAGGGAGTCGGGGGGATAAAAGGGCGAAGCGGGCGGCGGCGGCGGTGGCGGATGCTGCGGAACGGAGGAGTGAAGCGCGGAGAATCGCGGAGGTGAGGAGCGACGGAGGGGGAGGGAGAGAAAGCGAGGAAAAGAGGAGAAGTGACGGGGAGAAGAGAGTGGTCGTGAGAAGGAGAGACGAAGAGAAAACGAGATCGAGAGGAAGCGAGAAAGACGCGAGCTTTCGGAGTCGGTGAAGAAGCAGGCGAGAGGGGAGGAGGAAGAAGAGGAGGAGGAGGAAGAGGTGGAGGAGGTGGAGGAGAAGGAGGATGGGGTAAGAGGGTGGGAGGGAGTTGGATGTTCGAACGAACGCAATTTGCATGATTTTGCATGTTTTAGCGCGCCCCGGCGCTGCGCCCATCGGGTTTCAGCTGTCTGCCTACGTTTTCTGCTTGCTTTTCTGGCTATACGGCATGGCCGGCATGGGTGGTAGAATCGGAAAGGTGGAGGAGCGAAATGGAGAGAGAGAGAGAGAGAGAGAGAAAGAGAGAGAGCTTGTCGAGGGAGATAGCGGCGTCGACACGACGCGAAAGGAAATTATTTTGCTTGGTTTTTCTCGACGCGGAGATGCTCGTTGACAGAGAAAGAGAGAAAGAAAGCTGTCGGATTATTAACAAGTTGGTACTTGGAATGCTTCCTCTTCCCTCTCACTCTCTTTCTGTCCCTCTTTTTCTCTCTCGCTCGCAAGCGCGCGATACAAAACAAGATAAAATATTTAGCTTGTTAAATAAAAATATCAGAAGGCTATATATATATATATATATATACGCGTTATGTGTATTCTTTTCCACGGTAATAGCTCGTCGCGATCAACAGGGATCAATACCGCAATCAATATTGCCGCGCGGTTGTATTATAGCGCAGCTGCGTCTTTACGCGCACAACAGGCAGTGGATCCTTGATGTGAATGACACTTTAGCCGCGCCTTTTATCAGTCAGCGAGTTGCGAGAGCCCGGTGCGAAACGTCCGGAATATGTACATACGGTGTCCCGACTCTGCTGGTGCCGGCGGCACCGCTCGAAAAAGGACGAGTCACCACCGATGCGGTGTACGACCTGGTATCACTCCTCGCCGCACTCGGTAAGGCCCGTTCCGGCTCTCTCTCACCAGCAACAATGGGCCAATAGCGAGCCGATAATGAGCGACCATTGTCACGTCCCTGAACCCGCACACGCGGATCGTGTACGACCGCGTGCGACATCGGGGTGGTGCGCGAAGGGGATGGTCGCGGTGGTAGCGGGCAGGACGTCATTACAGGTAATCGCGCAAATCACGCGTGATCCGTCCTATCCGCGATCCAGAAAATCGACCCTCGGTCCTTCCCGGCCGTCGCTGACTCTTTCCGGTCTCTCTTCTCGTTCTCGTTCTCTCTCTCTCTCTCTCTCTCCTCTTCTAAAGAATCGGCCAATTTCGCGCGTCGCCGATAAGCCGTATTCCGATTAGTGATTTGCTCAAACGCGATCAGAGACCGCATATCAATCTCGTTGATAATAACGAGCGTTATTTTCAATCGCGAAAACGTTAGTTCTAACATAAAGTCTAAATATCGTCTAATGAAAATGCATTTGATAAAGAAGCAAAACAATCCATCTTCTAGAAATTTAATTAAAGACTCACTCTTTCTAGTTTTTAGGATTATAATGTTAAATTATTTATAATGTTTAATTATTGGCAACTGTATAATAGAATGTTAATAATCTTCCTTCTTACAATTAAAAAATACAATCTTCAATAAAATTTTGTAAAGAGAAGATTAATGTCCCCAAAAAATATTTACAAACAGATGAGTTTTAAGATATTATTCGAGTAATATATATTTATTAGTATATATTTAAGACCATTTTTTAACTTGTGTATTTGATGCTTCCATTATTAAATACTTTTACGTAAATTTAACGTTACAAAATTTTTAGTTGTTTCTTCTAGCATTCAAAGTGATGTGTTGAGATTCTTAGCACGCGATATTTCGATTTATTTTTGTAACAAAATCGTCGTTGACGTCTTGAACGAATTATTTCCTTTACGCTTTAGTTCCAAGTAGAAAGCAGATCTTTCAGGTTACACCATTATAGATCATTAGTGAAATCGCTCTCGCGCCATCGCGATTGAAGTGTATTCATCGTTCGTGATTAGTCGGCGCGTTGTTAGATGGCAAATAACGAGCGGCCAATCATTAGATCTCTCGTATCATGCCGAAGGCAACTAACTGATCCAGTGAACATTCGCTCCGGGAGATCGTTGAAAATCGAGCGACCGTAAGCAAGTACCGTAAGCAAAATTGCAGATCTGTGCAAAGACAAATAAACGGATCCGCAAAAAGGAAGATAAAAAAAAAGAGAAGTGTTAACGCAATCGAAAATTTCACATGTGTGATCAATCAATCTAAAATAAAATATAATATAATATGTGAAATAAATCAAATAATGCATAGAATTGCGTGCGAATTTGTAAATCGTATAATAATAAAAAATTCATGGCAAAAAGTTGATAAGAAAATGCCGAGATCTTTGATCTTTCACAGTTAAAAAAATTAATTTAAACATTAGACTAGAATATTTCGCACAACATGTATTTATTCTACTAAAAATCCTAGATACCTAGGTGTTTAAATCCTTATTTCTAAAAACGCTACTCTCGTCCCCTAATTTGGCGATCTCGCGCGGTCATTACCGTAGACGTATCGTCCGGAGGAAAGGGTTAATGACGAGCGTCGGGCGCGAGCACGAGGAAGGTGGCCGTGATCCTTTACTCGCGGCACTCTCTGCCTCCCCTTTTTACTCGCCTCCTCGCCTCGCCTCTCCGTATCCTCCACGCTCAGAAACGGAGGATGACTTGCGTCCGTGAGGAGCGGGCGAAATAGAGGTGTCTGAGATGAGAGGGCGGCGCGCTGCGTTTATTTATCCTGCCCGTTCTCTCCGAGAGCCGCACTCCCTGCCCTCTCCGTCCGTCTTCTCTCTTCGGCCTTCTCCTCCTTTCCCTCTTTCCTCTTCCCATCCTCGTCATCTTGTCTCTCTTTTTGCCACTCTCGTGACATCCTCCGCGAGCGTCCGATATTCTTCTCTCTCTCTCTCTCTCTGTTTTGTCTTTCTCTCGTCTCTTCTCTCAGTGTCCTCTCTCTCTTTCTCTCTCGTCTCTCTAACAGAAAACTCCTACAGAGTATAAGTCCTTCGCTTTTCCAGCGCGATGACAGCAAATATACACTCACTCCTCTCTCCTTCCTGATCATCCTCTCGTTTATATCATAGACGCACGCGGCCATCTTTCACCCTTTCGACTTTCACGAGCGTCCCCCCCCCCTCCTCAGCGTTTCCCCCCTTATCCACCCTGTTCTCTTGTTCTCTCGTTTTTCTCTCTGTTTCTCGCCAGGTTTCGATATGTCTCCCTCGTCCCATCCCACCGTCCTCCACGTCAACGGTGAATCTCTTTCTTTTTCTGCGGCAGGCTTTTGATCGCGGCCGACATTCGTGTGTGAGCGCACTCCCATGAGTGTGGATGTTTCATTGCTGCGCGCTCACGAGCTTCTTTTCTTCTCACCTCTCGATCGGCCGACCGAGCTTTCGACCTTGCGACTTGCCTGTCGAGCCGCGGTCTATAATCACCGACCGATGCCGCCGTCACCGTAAAACCCATAGGCGCGGCTTCCGACCGGCCACCATCGCCAACAGCAACGGCACTGATGGATAGCGATGGCACTGACATCCCCATACGAGGGTATTCAACAGCCGCAGCCGCGCGTCCATTGCCAGAAAAGTAAAATACGAATTGACTTCATTATCTTATCAGCGTTATTATATTCGTGTGTGCGGGAAGAAAAAAAATTCACGCGTTCTCAACGTCGTTCTCCAAGAACGGTAACTAGCGAGTTCCGTGATAATTTGAAGCAAATGAACATATTAAGCTCTTTGTAAGTTTTACAATAACGTCAACAATTATGATGATGGACGCCAATAATTTTCAATTAAATATCCGTTGCGAGTTTGCTACGAAATTGCAGGTAATTATCGAGGGCCATCACCAAGCGATAGACGTCTGAACGTGATAATATTTTTGCCGCGAGATGAACACGCTTCGGCTAGAAAGACGTACGACATTTGATATTCTCGACAACCGGACGGTGAAAAATCAAGACGCGAGGGAGTTCCGATTCAAGCCTTCGTATTTCAACGTGATAGAGATACTCGGACGCCCGAGGCATAAACTGACTTTGAGATTATCTATCTAAGATCTTGCTAAAAATTTCAAGTCAAGAAAACTTTGGAAAACGTATTATTATCTTCAATGAATAAAATTCTTAAAGATGAAAGCACGATTTCTTTTCTCTTCTTCCGTCCCCTATACGAGTTTTTCATCAAATTGAGAACGTATTTTCCGATAAGATTGCATTTTATTGAATTGCAAAATCGACAAATAACAATTAATTTAGCAATACGAAATTTTTTAAAAGTAATTTGCTTGTTTTTAATTCACGATCGAAGAAAACCGTGTCGGATCAATCGCGCGCAACGACGGATAGTTGTAATTTAACTTTCGATTCGCACCGCAGCGTGTACGATAAGTAGGTCGGGACTAAGAAGACTGATGTCACGATGATTTTCAACCCCTCCTGTTCTCTCTGCCGGGGTGAAACGAAAAACGCGATGCGCCAATTGTGATCTTCGGTCGCTTTTAATTAAAACATTCCCCGGATGCGGACGTGGCTGCAGGAAAAATGAACGAAAAGTACAGAATAGGGGTAGCGGCAGGAGAAGGAGGGAGATGGACGGTTTAGGGGAGAAAACGGAGAGGAGATCGCCGACCAATTATCTGCTCCGATACGATCTTCCGCGTCTTTACTCTCGCTCGAGTCGAACGGGCGACGACCGGTTAAGCTCCCGAGGGGGGGACCCCGGGGGAAATAAAGCTCGCCCGGGTTTCCTCTCGTTATTATACACACGCGCCCACCGCGGAACCGCGGCTATCTCTGCGATCTTTGGTCCTTTGAGGACCGCAAGCCCGCCCCTCGCGTAATATGCCTAAGGAACCGGCGCAGCTTTGCTAAATTAATTCCACGAGCTTGGCGGCGCGCGCTCTTTTCGGACTCTCAGGAGACGTTCGCAATCGCGAGCTACGAGCAAATACGCCTCGCGTAACCTGTAAGGGAGAAAAGGATTGTTCACGGTTGGTTAAAGATGACTTATCTTAAAGTGTATCTTTTGTAAAGAAGAAATAGTCTCGAAGTGTTTCGTAAGTTAAAAGAAGGAAAGTCAGATGTATCGATTTGTCACTTCTTAAAATGCAACATTGCTGTTTGAGTTAAATAAGCTTGATTCAATTTGCTTATATAATAAATTGAAGATTATAATTTCAGAAAAAGAACATTTAAATCGGGGTTAGGTAAACAGAAATAAAATTATTACAAAATCAAAGTTAAATGTAAGAGCTCTAATTCTCTTATTAAATATTAGATTTTTTTAAATATTAGATAAATTATTTTTCATTTCTCATAATGTAAAAAATAAATTTGTTTTAAAAATCAGTATATCAGTATATTTAGAATATAGAAAAAATAGAAAATTATAATCTCCCCAATCAAATTGAGTAATCGCGAAATTTCCTCAGGATAATTAGTTCTCGATATACGAATCGATCAATGCTCAAGAGCTGTGCGAATTTATGGTTCGCGATCTTCGAAATGGTAATTTCGTTCTTTCGAAGCGAACGTCGTCAATCGCGCGCGTTTATATATTGGGGTGGTAGCGGGGTCAAGGGGGGCGCGCCTGTGCGTGGTTACACCCAGAAACGCGCCTGCCTATCGGCAGGGCAACGTAAAGACTTGTGAAAGCTTCCGGAGAGACAAATTGGCGTGAAAACGCATTTCGGGGGTAGAAACGTTGGCACGGGGGGGAATGGTGGGCAAGAGGAGGAGGCGTCTACCACCTCGCCACTGCCACTGCCTTCCCTGTCGTGCTGTTCGGTAATGTCAAACATTTAGGTCGGGGGCCCCGGGGTGTTCGGCTAAATACATTCACTCGTCGCGGTCCTATCATTCCGCGCGACCGCTCGCGAAGAATAGCGTGATAATGAGAGGGACATAATATATTTTATAGGGCACCTATACAGCCGTTCTGATCCGTGACACTCCCGCGAACTACTTTGATTTCTTGCGTTCTTCCTTTTTTTTTCTGTTTTTTTCTTTCGCTGGCGCGAAGTGGATTGTTCGTTGTCGCGATAGGAACATAATTTGTACTAATGGTCAGTTTCTTAGAAAATTTTCTTGGAAAATGTAACATGCGTGGTCAGCATTGAGAATTTTTGTGTTGATTTCGTATAAGTTTTCATATAAATCGTAGAATTTTTCATATCTTTTTACACATTTTGTTAAATTTCATTCTTTACTTATAATATCAAGACAGGATTTATATTCTTGCAATCTCTGCCTTCCAAGGAAATCTCAAGAAAGCATTTCCCGACGCAAGAGATTACCGTTCATAATTTCCTCAATAATACCGCAAGTCTGTATCGATTCGCGCAATTTCTACCTAATTTGGCAGCAGTTTCGAAGCTGTTAAATTTGCATCTCGGTGCGCTTTATTTCTTATCGCACTTAAGTTCTATAGCTGCGTGTTCAATCTGCATTACATTTCATCGTCGATTTCATCCCAATTGTTAAAATAAACAATATTAAAAAATTAAATTCTTAATAGATACACGAACATGATCGAAATATATGCGAATTAATCTCAAAAATCGAGACGCAGCGGCTTCCGCGTGCCAGAAGAGATCGAGTTATCTCAGAGGAGGATACATCGACGGTCGCTCATCGGATCGAATCTCATTGTCATCGCGCTACAAGAAGGGACGAGCGAGAGGAAGTGCAAGTCTTTTATCCCGCCGGCAGGTATGGTGTACGGGCCAGCCGGGCCGAGATGTGTCGGATCGAGGCGCGTCAAGTGTGAGCTACGAGCTGCGGGTGCGGGCACGCCGCGCCGCACCGCGCCGCGCCGCGCCGCGCCGCGCCGCGCCGCGCCATGCCGCGCCGGCAGCTCGGGCATTCGTCGAGGTCGGGTCCGCTCGCTGACTCTACCTCTCGCAGCAGCCATTAGTCGCACCCTGCAAATTGAGTGGCGCCTGCTAGATACGCGCCTGATTCCATTAAAGACATCAAACGGGCAAAAATTACATCAGCAGCCACCCTCCATTCTACGCGCCGCTGTATTAACCTGCCTGCATGGCAGGCAGGCAGGCAGGCATCCCCGGCGCACATGCACCCACACGCTTACACTTGCTTACACAGACACAGGCTCACGTTTGTCCTCTGTCTTCGTCAGTGGATATCGCCAGTTTGCACCGGTGCGCTCTCTCTACCTCTCTCGCTCTCTCTTTATTTCTGTTTCTCTCTCTCTCTCTCTCTCTCTCTTTCTCTCTCTTTGCCTCTCTTCCCCTATCTTTCTCTTTTTCTCTTGTCTTGTGAAATTAACGCGAAGCGCGTTTAACGTCACCGGAGGCGGCAATTTTTATCCTTTTTCGATGAGTATATTACTCGGTGACTGCAAGCGCAAGCGGCGTGATGAAAAATCTTTCCAACAACGGCCGATCGCCTCTGAAGTAGCAGGACCGGCGTTAAAACCCTTTGCGGTACAGCGATCGCGGTGATTGGGACCACCGTCGATTCGAACGCGCTTTCAGACTTTGTCCGCGTCAGTTTGGGTATTCAAATTATGGTAATTTATAATTATTTTGCTGAAACTCTTCAAAATATTTATTCTGTATTTTTATATTTTTATTACTGTATTAAGTTAACTCTTTCTTTCTCTTCTAATATAAAGATATAAAGATCTCAAAAATATCGAACGAGAATTGAGTACATTAATTGATAGATATGATAAAAAAATTATTACGATCAACAATCAACAATCTCACTTTTCGATGAAAGAATAAATGGAAAATCCCCCTTATATAAATCGCGCCGATGCATTATGGCGAGCCGATGAAACCGCCTGTCATATTATTAAACGACTCAATATTCAGTCTGGCTGTAGTAATTAAAAAAATCTTTTTCACGAATAATAAGGCTATCATGATTACGGGGGCCGGATTAACAGAGATAAATGCGAGCTCTTCCGCCCATTTTTATAATACTAGAACATAACAGGCGCGCGCTACGCGCGCGCCACTAAAGCTTTTCATATTATATATTTTTATATTATTCGTTGATGGTAGTGACGTATCGTGATGAAAAATAGAAACTCATTCATTCTTGTTCATCTTATCTTTGTCCTTGTTCAAAACCGATTCAAAATTTCATTCGCTACTAATCTCGCCCGCCTTTTACATATTGTCACTTACAAATTGACAGTAACTTACGAAATTAGCACAGCAAAAGAACCAATCAGCATCGCGGAATAAACTTCGAGAAATGCGATTGTCTTAACATCTCCTTTTTTATAAAGGATCGATTGTCGGCTTAACCCTTCCGAGACACCTATCTTAATTAGACTCAATGACATATTGAAAAAAATTCACGCAATATGTCAAACGCAATTTTAATTTATAACACAGTAGTCGAAAAAGACTTAAAATATTAATAAACGGTTCGAATCTATTTAAAATATTAATTTAGAATATACATGGATATATTTATTTATAAGAAAAATTTGTTTAATATATTTTTTAATATTTAATAGATATTATTTTATTTCAAATTAACCATTAATTTGAGAAATGTTATTATACGACATTTAAAAAAATTTTGTTTAAATGATGACAAAGGAATGAAAATAATTTTAATGAAATTATTGTAAAGTTATTTTACAAATAATGCTAATATTGATGTGAATTAATACAGTGTGTAATAAAAAATGTATTTAATTAAAGAGTATCAAAATCGAGAAATGTAATAATTTTGAAAAGTCAACGTCTAGATTACATAAGAAGTCGAGAAGAAAATCACTGGTCGACAAGTTTGAAGCGGTGATTCGTGCATATTAACAGCCATGCCGTGGACGAACGGATCCTTTCGTTTTTTTTTTTTTTTTTATTTTTCGACGCAATTTCCTACACGGAACAACCCGGCCGCCGCGCAGCGTCGCGTCGCACCGCGGCGCGGAGAAAGAGCCTGCCAAATCTAATTCTCGCCTCGTTTTATTTGATCATATTTTACATCGGCTTTTGACGCCGCCCTCGAAAGGCACGCTTTTAAAATACATTACACGTTGCATCGCACTGGCGCGCTCCGCTACGCGATAAATACGCTCTACGTTTGAGCAATCATTCTCGCGGCTCTCCCATTAGTCGCGCCCTAACGATATTACGCCCGCGCCCCTTGCAGCACAACGTCGCGTACAACGTGAAAATCTTAGGGTGAATTAGCAACTGACTAGCCATCGATACAACAATTACGGGATGACGATGTCAGAATTTCGGTTGCAATCTGTACGACAGTACACCATTTTACAAAATCAATTAAAATAAGAACATAGTCGATTTAAAATATAGATATATATTAGAAGAAAATGATTATAAAAATTGTCACTCTTTTAAAAGAGAAGACTGTATCCGTAACGCAAAATAAAAGATAGCGGACATATAAAAAAATTGCAAAAATTAGAAAGTTCATAATTTAAGATATAAGACTTTTGTATATAAAACAAGTTTTGCTTATTAAAAAAAAATTTACAGCAAGAACAAATAAAATTCTTGGCACGACTTAAGATCAGTTTTGTCGATATCTTCATCTTTCTTTTTACTTTTTTTCTTGTCACAAAAGAATTAAACTGTTTCGACCAGTAATAACTAATCGGTAAATACTAATTTGTCACTTTCTAAATGATAATTCTAATTTTGATAGTCTCTCTCTCTTCTATTTTGTTACATATCATTCTGTCAAAATCTCTATTTTCCAAATCCTTCCGCAGCATCCTGAATGACCGACCTAATGTTCGGCGATGCGGCGCAGGAGTCCTCGTTTTGCGGCGTGAGGCGAAAATAATATTTTATTCATACGCCGTAGACATGACTTTCCTCGCTTCCTGGCGCCTCGAGCGAAATAATGTCTGGGGACCGACGGACAGACCGATCGACCGATCGTTGCATGTTGGGGAATGGGGAGAGGCGGTCGACATGGTTGCAAGCTTCCTCCGAAGAACAGGACGTGTGTGTGTGTGTGTGTGTGTGTGTGTGTGTGTGTGTGTGTGTGTGTACGTGTGTGTTTGTGTGTTGTGCCATTTGCGCCATGTACGTATCCGGGAGTAAGCCCGCGGGATGCTGGAGAACGCGCTGGAGATGCGAGAGGAAAGGAGACGGGGATGAAGGCGAAAGAGAACGGGAACAACGGGCTGCAAAATGCCCCCGTCGCTTTGTACACATTTGCATACCGCGTTCCACGTGTGCGTGGCGACGTGTGAAATACAAGCTACCCTTTCCTTTCTTCCTGCCTCTCCACCTTCGCTCCCAGATCCGTCCGCGTGCGCGTACCGCGCGCCGCATTTTCGTGACGTGTCGCGTTTCGTCCGCATTTCGCTCGAGTTCGGGAAAGTTATCCGTAATCGAGAAATACACCGTTCGTTATAGAAATCCGTCCGAGTCACAAATAAGAAAAGCCGTGTCACATTAAAATTCTATATCTTGACCAAGATCCTATGTTTTGCAGTTTTTGCATTCAGCAACTCGAATTCTCTTCTTATATGCGAAACCACTTAAGTCGCGATAAAGTCAACATAATTACTATGTACTATGTAATGTACAATTCAAGCTAAAAAGTGCAAAATTAAGCGCGTCTTGTCTTAGAAAGTACAAAGAGAATTTTTAAGTTCGCGAAGAGTTTCGTCTGCTTCTAGTAAGGGTGATATTCTCTGTGAGCGTGAAAAATTAAAAAGACTCAGGAAGCGTTCTCCTTTTTTCAGAAATATTTACGAAAAAGTTTTCTAAACTTTAATCACTATAAGAAAAAAGTTATTTAAAAATCGTCCAAAAAAATAAATTATACCTAGAATATTTATGTCATCAAAAACTTTTTAAATTAGAAATTAAAGCTCAAACCTTCAAAAAATTAAGTATCGATGTCTACACGTTAATTGAGTTACAACTTGACAATTCAATGTTACGTAATGGCATCCTTTCAGCATCTTTGAGCATCATCCAAGAATAAAATTCTTATAAAAAGTTGTATGCTTAAGATATATACGAGGCGACTGTCTAGCTTTCATAAGTGTTCATAAACGGAAGAACAACGGTCCATAAAATGTTCTCGGGTGTTTTATACATATTTGCAATATTTGCATACCGCGTTTCACAGCGCGTGAAATTCGACCTTGTTCCGCATCGCGCAACGAATCCGCATTTCTAGTCATCCGCACGCACTACTATTAATCTATAAAAATTTCAAAAGCAGAGTAGCTTCCTGAAAAGTCGAATTTAAGAAAATCACGATTTGAAAAAGAAATAAAAAAAAAGTGCAGCTCTTCTTTTTATATAATATGGTTTAAATAACAAATTCTAATTTGCCTAGAAAGAATTAAAGCGAAAGATGGATTTCATCATAAGGATTTACTCTTTAAAACATAAAACGCAAAACCTAGTTTTGTTTGTTTTAATTGCAATTAAAGGAGAAACCTAATACCTTTTCGTTTCCTCTTAATTCGCAGTAATGTTTCTATTTTTACGAAAACAACCAATATATTTCAATCTTCACGACCGCGCCACGGTCGCGACTCGCGTTGCAGCTCGCAATGTCGTTAACGTGATCTCGCCGTGAAACTCGGTGAAATAAGTAAATTAAATCGTTTCGGGCCGATGACGCGGCCGCGTAACACGGCGGATGGCTGCCGGGAGAGGAGAGATGCTCTGCAACGTCGACGTCTTCCGGTTCCGAGAGAGGAACTTGCTAACGAGCGGGGGGGGCGGGGGGAAGGAGGCGGCTTAGAGAGACGTTCCGCAGGAACGAAAACGACGGCGGACAGGAGCGGAAACAATTAAATGCTCGTGCCCGAGTGGTCGCATTGTTCCGCCGGTGGCGGGGTCCGCGATTCGTGGATCTCTCCGCCGTATTGAGTCGGACTCGGTCGCACGAGATACATCGTGTTGTCTCGGGGCCCGCTTTATTGGACCGATGCGCGGCTTTGCCGAGGGGCCGCCCGCCTCGTTGCACGCGCGAGACTAATTCGTCCGCTGCGTCGCGTGAGAGTTTCGTCTGAGAACGAAACGAGTGGATATTTAAACCGTCCTGAAAGCGTCAATATAAAATTTAAAATTTAATTACTTGACGCTTGATGATAATATAAATAAAGCTCTTCACGGAAAGAATTTTGTTAAAAATTTCGTCAAATCTTCGAAAAATAACTTTGTTGGACCATCATATAGAACGTTTGACGACAGCATTGCAAAATTTTTTTTTAATATTTTAGCGACCAATTTGTTGACATTTCTGTTTTATGTTTGGTGATTTTAACAAAATTATTTTTCAGATCTATATCTTCGATAAAAACTGTTCTTTCCGTGTAATCTTTAAAAAATTCTATCTAAAACATAAGGTTTGATTTTTGCAAAATAAATTTATATTATTTTAGATTAATATCGACAGATTGGATTATATTTACTACTACTGGGAATAATCGCTTGGTAATGCTGCTTATTTAGCTTTTTGGAAAACGTGTTGATGGTAAAGTAAACATAACAATATATCGTAGCTTAACTCACGTGAGGCTAATGCAACTAGATTCCTATCTCGATTTCGAAAGGTAATCGCAGACCTTGACGAATGATGTTAGATCGCATCGGGGATCAAGATTTCCGTGTTACGGGCGCCACGTGCTGTTACGCTCGACAAATAATGTACACTCATGTCTCACATGCTTGTGTAAATAAATTATAACACTTGTGAATAAATAATTTAAATGAGATGCAAAGAGAAGAGGTAAGCTGTAAACACGACCATATTCATTTTAACATTATAATCTATCTTCTTTCTTTTGAATGTTAAAGATCAATTAAGGTACAGATGTAATTAACGTCTAAAATTATTTCAAAAATTAAACGAATTTTCACATGCTAAATTTGCGGAGCACATCACAAAGAAATCGCAGTTGTGGTAGTAAAAATATGGTTAACGCTGGAAGCGCTCTACCAGAGAGTTAAATTAGAGACTCGATCGGAGCGAACGCTTAAAAGAACCATTTAACCATCTTCGTTTAACATTCGGAATGCCGTGAAAGCGGCAACTTTAAGGAATCGCATCCTTGGTGTCTTGTGAATATGAGAAGACCGCCTTTTTACGCGGTTGGTCATTCGCGAATGAAACAACGTGACGAAATATATCGATCTGATTTTTCGATGATGATAACGAGAGATCGAGTGTTAAATTCCGCGATTTCTAAAACATTTCCTTCCAGAAATTCTTTCGGAAAAATTACACGTCAACCAACAGAGGCTTTATGTACAACATGAATGTTGCACGTGTTTGTAATATGAAAATCTGTCGCAGTCTTCAAAATTATGTGTCGCACTTGGAGCTTCAATATATGGTCTCAATTCGTCGTTGCATACACGCGATCGAGCGACGCGACCCTTAAATCCGGCAGACTGTGCGTAACTCGTAATCCACCGATCTCTATTCTGCGCCATGATACGTGGCTTCGTGTGTGGTATCAGTAATACACCGGCCCTCGTAATGCGAATCGACCTACGTCAACGGTGCTCAAATTTCTTTCCTCAATCCTACATCTCCTGTCACGATAGATTACAATTACGTACGTACTAAACGTTTCGCTCACAGTATTTCTTCAGAAAATGCCGCATAAATAAAATTTTTCTCGAATAATTTATTCAGCTTTGATCCCTTCGATGAAATTTTTCTTTTCTTAATTTTTATTATATTTTAATTTTTAATCTTTTCCGCATTATCGTTCCGACGTAGAGATCAACTTTAATCTCGTTTTAATTTACTATTTCATTTACTCTTTCTTTCTAATTCTTGGAATTAAAGAGTTGCAGAGATGGATATGTAGCAAACATTTTACGGCGTATTCTTTGAGAATCGCTGAGTCGCACACGCATACAAGTCCACGCGATCCCATCCGCGTCTGAATGTTGCGCGCGTGAAAAGGAAGACCCTGCCTACCGCGCGAGCGTCAGTTTGCGCCACGGCGCCGTCGATCGCGCGGATCGGCGAGGATATCGGCGAGGTTGAATAGACCGCGGCGCGGATCAACGTCCTCGGAGAATTTCGTCGAGTCGGCAGCGGCCGCGTCAACGGATTTCCCCGGCCGATCCCCTTGATCTTCTAATAAGAAGTCGCGACGCGGTGGTCCCCCGACGTGCGGAGGATGATTAGACGACTACGGTTGGTTTTAGATAGGGTAGAACTGCACCGCTACAGCTTCGTGTTCCGGAAGAAAATTCGAAACTGTCGATGTTACGTTTGAGCAAATAAAATGTAAAATATAAACATTTTGGATATTTAAAAGAATCAGAATGGTAACATGGTACGAAAGCACTTGGCACCTAATAAAAAAATATCGCATCGTGTTTCTCCCTCTTTTGCATTCCCTAATCAATTAATCTTTTATGTTAAATCTAAATATTTAATACGATGATAAGTCTAATAAATATGTTGAAAAAATTTCTGTTGCATTATTCAGAATTTTCGGAAGAATCAGAAAACAGTTTTTACCAACAGTTTTACCTACATGTTATCGCCGCTATTGTAATCTCGTATCTAAAATCTCCACGAAATGTATAATCGAGTTTCACGTTAAACTCGCTATTTCCCAAAAATACGATTTTACGTCTCGTCGAGCTGAAGGAAATTTCTGTTTCGTGGACGAAGATCATTTCGGATGTATTACGGACGTATCGTTGAGACTTACAGATGTAGAACGTCCGTTCTCCGAACCTCCTGGAGCGCCCCTCGTATCACCGAAGTATCGATGTATACCAGACGCTTTTATCCGTCGGGCCAGGTCGATGAGGAGCCGCTTTCAACACCGTGCCGCCTTCGTAATGGCTTAATAACCCGCTTTTCTGCGACGCCGGGCTGCACGGTAAAAAAAAAAAGAGAACCAGGGCGCGTTACGAGGGAGGAGGAAAGGCGCGAGACGGAGAGAGAGAGAGGAGTCAAGGAGGAATTCCTCGGGGTCGATAGCGGCCCCCGCGCTCTGTTTGCGAGTATTTGTTGGACGTGGGTTATCCGAGCGCGGCATCTCTCTTTCTCGATGCTGTCGGCATCGGCGGCACATCGATATCGACCGCGGAATGTAACACGCGGCTCCGAAACAACATGGCCGGCGAGTGGATCTCCATAACGAGCGCGGTGACTTGCACATCCGACCCAGAACGCATTAGCCGTATTTGCATTTAATTGCCGGTTGTTTGTTTGACGTCCGCGCAACCGGCGGAATTAGGAACAGTCGACGGCATGGGGAGGACGCGGGGGGAGGGAAGGCGCGAAGGGGCGAGGGGATGGACTGCAGGGCGCATCTCTGCGCCCTGTGATCTGCGATCCGTCCGCGCGATCGGCCGTGGAGAGAAAGAAAGTCGGTGCCCTTCATATGCTATCCATGTCTCGCGCGTCTGAATGATCTTGATCTCCTCGCTTAAAAAGATAATCGAGTTATTTTACTTATTGGGTGTCACAAATGGGTGATAATAAATATTTCCCTAAGAATACAGAAAAATGTCAAGGATTTACGAAGAAAATATTAACGCCAAAATTAAACTTGAATATTCAGATGAAGATTCAGAGATAGTATATATCTTAGATTTACATTGCATATTATAATTTTAATTTTGTACAAAAATAATGAATTTTAAATTATAATAATATAATTGATTGTCATTCTTAACTAGATCCAAAACCAGTAATGTAAAGAAAGTTTGACGCGTTCCGTAATTCTTTAGGATTTAATTATTTTTACTTCATAGTTAATTAATGGTCCTATCATAAACAAAAGTATTGTGTACTGTTCTACCATTATTTTAGAGATGTCAAAAGTCAAGATGGTAGAAAGCGACGTCGTTATCGAGTCGCGTTTTTCACGTTATCAGTCGATAGCCTTCACCGCTTTCCCAGAGGTATCTAGGGATCGCTTACGATTACGGGGACGCACGTAACTCGTCGGACGTATAACGGTGGTTCCGGGTATATAGAATCCTAACTGAATCTCTTCTCTCCGAGGATCTCTCCCGCGCCACCGGTCCCTTCCCACCCCGCTGTCGACCTACACTCGATGAGTGCCAGTGTGCTTCCTCTCCTTCGCTCCTTCCTTTGCGCCTCTCTTTTCCACAAAGGAGGACTATCTTCTACTCCCTTTCTCTTCATCTCTCTCTCTCTCTCTCTCTCTCTCTCTCTCTCTCTCTCTCTCTCTCTCTCGTCGGTCCCCTCTTCTTGTCTGTCTTCTCGGTCCGTCTCCCACTTCCGGCGGCCCCACCCGTCGTCCCTTCGGGCAACCAATCCCGAGTAAAGTTTGTTACACAACTCGGCGAACTTTCGAAAATGGTCTGCCTCCGCCAAGTAAGCTGTTCTTGGCTCCCTCGTTAGCTAGACTTTCCTCTTTGGCGCGGTTCTCTCTATGCCGCCAGAGAAACCGCGACGGATGCGACGCGCGTTTCATCTTCTCTCTCTCTCTCTCTCTCTCTCTCTCTCTCTCTCTCTCTCTCTCTCCTCGCCGCGCAAAATAGCGTCTTTGCCTTCGATAGTGTCGAGTTCCGTGTGTTTGAGATGACGAAAAATTTTTGCACGATCAATAGTCAGATCGACTCGTGGGTTGAGACATGCTTGGGAAATAAAACGACAGAAATACCTCTAATGGGGAATAAATACTGAATTACAAAATCGAAACTTGAACAAAGTAATATAGTATAAAAATATATCTATATTGTATTGTACAGTATTATATTAAAAAGACAGAGTCGTGAAAAAGAAATAGCACTTCTCAAAATTACTTTTAACTCCACTCTTAATTTTGAAGAGAATGTATCTTCTCGATATACTTCGTATGTGTTTAGAATAGAATGTAAGAAATATATAAACCTGCTCGATATAAAATTTCGGTCACGCAGCCGAAGACACCTGGAATTTTAATGCATTCTTCCTAAATGCACGAGTATTTATACGTAGGAATCAATCGCGTTTTACGCCTCGCTGTACGCTGTATGCGTCGATAAGTATAATCATCCTTGCGTAACGCCGTTCTTCTAAAATAACATCTAATGCGATATGCATTAATGACGGGTGCGATCAAATTGGCGCACCGCCGAGATCGGAATAACCGTCAACGCGGTAGCCACGCCGGGGCGCAAGGCGCACGCGGTGCTGAAAGCTTCAGCTATTTTATCGAGATCGTCGGCTCACTTAGTCAGTTCCTCGAGTAACGCATTCATTAACGCAAATATCCGTCGGATGCATTAAGCGCGCGGTTGTCGTAATGCGCTCGTCGTATCGCGGAAATTGCGCGTCGACGCAAATGCAAATTGCTCGTCCTCCGCTTATGCGCCGAATGCACCTCTCGAGCTTATCACCCTTCTCACTGATTAGCTCTCCTGTCCGTTACCGATCTCCCCGACGCTTTACAACGTTAAAAAACATATAAAATATAAGTGATTATCTAAAGCGTTCCGATACTTTTTGACGCGTCGCATTTCCAATTCCTTCTAATTTCCAATTACCATTCCTCAAAACTTACGTACTACGTGACCTCGATGTTTTATTTATAATTTTATTTATAATTTAATTTAAAAGTGGAGATATACTAATTAGCAAAAGTGGTTTTTTTTTTTTTTAGATGGAATATGGCAGAAATAAAGAAGAAAGGTTAGTAATGTCGCGTGTTTTCCATATTCGGACTGTGTAATAAATTAAAGTAAAGCAAAAACTAATGCGTTAGCCTTTAAAAAGATAGATACATCATGTAATTTAATTATTTTTGCAATTCTAAAGGTATCGATACCGTCGTCTGTTGCAGCCAAAATGGCTAAATAAGTTGATTTGCAAGATATCTGACGTGACTAGGACATAACTTGTAGACGCATATAGATATTATCTATGAATACTAACTTTGCGTTTTAAAATTCTTGCAACAAAATATGTACATAGATGTTGGATAAATTTTCACATGAATATAAAATGTTAAATTCAAAATAAGTTTTTTTTGTCGATATTGTTTCATAAATGATCGCGAAATATTTTGCGTAATTTTACAATAAAATAAGCTGATGAAATAGGAAACTATTTTAATGGGTATTTTTACGTAAGCTTTGGAAAAATTATTTATAATCGTATAGTGGCAATGTCGTTTTAATAAAATAATGTTCGATAATTTATATAAAACGAGCAAAAAATAATGTTATTCACTCAAAGCAAATGTTACTGCGCAACCAATCCGAATCTGTTATAGAAATTGTTCTTATGTTTTTCGCATGACAGAAGTGAAATCCGTCATTTTAATAATACATGTACGAGATGGTTAACTATTACTTGATTAATAATTTTTAAACAATAATATATGGAAGCGATATGAAAAGTGATGATATCACAATCGTTCCCGAAATAAAAACCATCAGCCCTTTATCTTCGCCAAGAGGTATAAGAATTATTTTCATCGATCAAAAGAGATCATTAAATATAACAGTTTTGCATTCTTCGTTTTGTGCTGTTTCATAAACCTTTCAAGAACTCTATTACGTTTAATATAAATACGTAAAATATTATATTATATTATATTATATTATAGATTATATAGAATAGATAAAATTCCATTTTATTTTATTGAATAAATCTAATCTTCATTGATTTTCCCAACTCATCAATAATATTTGTATTTTAATTCAAACATAATCATGCCTTATCAAAATTAATAAGAGATTTCTGTTAAGATGTTTACATTAAAAGATTTATGTCGATAAAATTGCGCTGAGATTCACTTTATATTAAAAGATTATTTAATTTATAACTACGCTAACATTCCGTGCGAAAAATAATTTTAAAAATAAAAAAGTTCTAAATCATGTAAATTAAAGTATTTAAATTAAGTAATTAAATTAAAAATATAAATTTAATTAAATGTGTAAATTAAATGTGTAAAATGAGTAAAATTAAATCATAAGAAATTTTTTTAAAAATTGCAATTGCAAGGTTTTTAATACAATTTTATAATTCGACCGATGATTAATTTTTGGAATAATGGAACAGATCAGGTGATTAATACCGCGTCGGAAGGTCGAGCGTCTAGTTCTACCGATTCCAGCGATAGCTCCCCGTCTGATTTAAGGAAGCGACTCGAAGATTTACCGTCGCCGAACGAGTTCACTTTTCTGGCCGATCACGTGGCTGCTTTCGGCCGACGAATCTGTCGCAAACGTGAGATCTTCCTTCGTCTGCACGGAGAAGTGAATCGAATCGAGGAGAACGACGAGTGGGAGGAGAGGGAACAAAGGGCAGGGGCTGAGAGCTTCTTGGGAGCGTCCAAACCGAAGGACGCTCGGGCTCGAAGAAGGGCGCGAGTTCGCCTGGGAAGTTCACCCCGCCACGACGATAAAGCGATGGTGATTTCTCAAGCTGACGGCTCTACCGGCTCTTCCAAAATCACCAGTAACGACGACAAGTTAAATCCCGCCGAGTCCTCCACTGGTCGATCAACGCGAGATAATGATTGTCTAAAGTTACCCGTGATCGCGACGTCTCGAAGGCACTCTCGACTCTCTTCCCTATCCGAGCCATCCTCCTCGCGTTTTTCCCACCATAACAACGGTGAATCGCACGATACCAAAGGCAAGATAGCCTCTCACAGTTATCGAAACTTCACGCCTCGCGATAGCGCGACGAAATCGGTCGAGTTCCCGTCGGTCGTACCGTTTTCTCTCAGCGCCATTCGACCGAAGAAGTTTGGGGGGTACCGTCCACCCTCCGGTATAATTCTCAAGAATCTGAGCTCCGGCAGCGAATCGGAATCCGCCAATGAAGCGAGTCGCGAATTTTCTTCCTTCCGAAAAACCGATAATGCGAAAATCACGACCTTGGAATTATCTTCGCCAGAGTCGAAAGATGTCTCAACTGTCAACGGACTCATCAAGAAGATGCCCATCATGTCCGCGAGAAGCGACATCACCGACTCAATATTACCGAACCTCCTGCCTTCGTCGTCGCGATCGCTCGGCGACGACAGTCCCAATCGTAGAATTCCTCAAAACACTTCACGAAGTTGCGATACTGGACAAATAACTCGCGACGGGACGAAAACTTGTAAGGAGCTGGGGAGAATAAATACACTAAATACACTGAAGGCTATTTTTAACGAGCGAGCAAGTTGCGACAGATTTGTAGCGAAAACTTCCAGGGAACCTCGGCAAATCGAGCGGGAGTTTGAAGACACGCGTTATCGAAAGCAAGAAACGTCGCAAAATACATTGACTTTCTCCGCGAGAAGTTTCACGTCGGAATCGGGACTTGCGACGGACACTCGCAACGAACAAATAAGTCACGATGAGCGTGGAATAAAAGCTTATGATGAATTTAAACAGATTGGTGCGGGACATGAAAGTACGAAGAAGTGCGATAAGAAAGAAGAAGATTATCAAGCTATCAAATCGAAAATATATCATGGTCATCAAGGCATCAAGGATCAATTTGAATTTAATAGTCCGACAGCTCGCTCTAATCTTGAAGTCAATCCCTTAGAAAGGAACATGTATTTTCTCGACACCGCAGAATGGAATCCATCAACGAGTTTTTACACAGAGGAAACTGTCGATGTACCACATTTTGTTGAAAGAATTCAAAGTGACGTCGCGGAAGAAGTTTTATCGCCTCGAACTTCGGAACCATACGAGAATGAAGATCAGTTATCCTGTCCGGCAAAGATATATTTCCAAAGAGAGACGTCGAGCAGAAAATCCCAGAATAACATCGATACGTCAGACAAATGCGATCGGGAAATTATAACGAAAGTTCCCACGCTCGTGTTAAATTCGCAGGATATGTCATACTCGACGTCGGCAGGCAGCAGGGAATGTTCCGTTACACGGCCCCTCGATCCTCACGCGTTGATCAAAGCCTTATCAGACGTATCTCTGAAACAGGAAAAATACGGTGAAGATGCGTCAAGAAAGTGCAAGAACTTTTATCGTGATAAGAATACGATCGATGTATCAAGCGGAGCTTCGGATTTTCCCACGAAAGGAGAAACGTGGCGCGTTTCAAAACTTTCGACGCCAGAGTCGTCTAGAAAATCGCTGTCGCGTGTTCCTTCCAGGATACCCGTCAGGATCTCCAAGATTACATCATCGGCCAATAAACTCTCAGAGTATTTCGATCATCCACAGAATTCCAGCGAGATTGCAAATCCCGCGGAATCGGCGTTTATCGAACAAAATGGTGTTCAGGGCAAAACATCGGGAGAAAACGTCGTTTACCAACGACCGGACGTAAATTCTCAAAGTTGCAAACGGGATTCTTCGTTGAGGTCGAGAAACGAGAATGTCGAAGTTAGTAAAGTGCGTCCGGGTGCATTTGCGCCGGACGACGAGATAGTGGAACACGAAATCAACTCTCCTAGAAGCTTAATTTCCCCGAATCTACGGAGTCCTCAAAATATGGCCTCATCGTTTGGCGATTACACTTACGACAAAGTGCACCATGCGCCTGAGAGCAACGCTAACGGGGAAAGTTGTCCACCCGTGTTCTTTCACAAAGCGGCTTACTCCAGTGGTCGAGATTACGCGAAGATCGATGACGACGTACGATCGAGATCGGATCGCAGCACGTCCCGGAAAAGCATGGACACCATAGACATCACGAGTGCCACCGAGTCACCGGGTCTGTCGAAGTACAAGAAAAACGAATCGTCTCGAATCGAATCGAGAAATATAGAGGAGGTCACTTGGCGAACCGAAGACGAATGTGCGTCGATTAACGACGAAGAGATTCCTGAAAATAAAGAGAGATTCCTAGAAGAGAAGGATTACGCGTTACGTGATAAAAAGCAAGACTTGCAGGCAAACGAGTGCTACGAACCGGCGATGGGAGGGACGTGCGATTCGTCGCCGTTCCAACATCTTCAATTGAATTTGTCATCGGGAATCGAGAAGGGCGGTCGGAAGCGACCTGCCGGAAGCGACGATCTTGAATTTGACGACAAGTCGAGTTTCGATCAGAGTCTGAGAGCCACGAAGGTCGCGCAATTGGAGGACCTGACGTTCCAGATGCTGCACAGGACGCAGGAGCTGTCCAACTTTACCAAGAAAGTGTCTTCGTCGACATTGAACTTGAATTGCGAACCGAAGAAAAAGAAAAAGAGGAGCCAGGAACGTTTCCCCTTCACACTTTCGGACGCGTCGGAAGTGTCATCAGCCAAACATGAGGAGAACACGAGTGATTATCAGCCGTTTGATGAAAATCCTGATCGTGGAAGAATAAACGACCAGCTGCAAAGGAGGACTATTTATCCGTTGAAAACGCATCCTAGTATAACAAGACTGGCTACCGCGGGTATGGAAGACACCGTGTCGGATATCCTGTGTTGCGTTGCGCAGGAAAAGAAGGATGCGACGTCCTCGAAGTCCAAGATAAAGGCATTTGTACGAACATTTTTCTCGAAGCTGAAGAAAGCTCCAAAGCAGATAAATGACGACAAAACTGCAGAACCGACTACGATCATATATGAAAATTGCGTTTGTCAAGCAAATTCTAGAACGGACAGTTGCTCGGGTGATTCATCAGAGAAAGCAACTAAAGCATGTAAAATGTACTCCAACGCTCATTGGATTGATCATCATAATACGAAGTCAAAGCTCACGCTTGTTTCTTCGTGGGAAACCCTGAAGAAGACGGAGAGCCTCCAAGAAATTGCTCAGAAACATTCTCAAAGACGATACGATCGGGATGATCTGTGGGTGCAAGACATTAAGGATTTTCCTTCCGACGCGGAGAAAGATAATAAAATATTGCAAAGGAAAGACGAAATAGAAAGTCCTCCGAAAGAAAGTCCTTCGAAAGTCGATCGATATTCGATTTTTCTCGCCAAGAATTTTCAATCCGACAAACCATCTGATCATGATAATTCTCTAAAAGAACAACACGATGAGCTAATTTCTGGTCACGAAGTGCCAGATGAAAAAAACTTGATCTCTGAAATTGGAGGAATAGAAGAAGATCTAACTGATTGCCTCTGTTGGAGATTATGTCATGTAATCGCGCCGTTCAAATATCGTTCATCAATAAAAAAACAACCTCGAAAATGAAAAAAACCCGGTTTTCTGCTGCAGAAAAGAAAGAAATGATTACAATATAACATTCGCAAAACATTCACAAATATCGGCAATTGATACTTCCATTCGACCGGTGCGCGACAGATAAATTGCAATTCGATACTTTTGTAGTAGACACCAGATGGCAACTGAACGATACTGATTCTTCATTGTCGACTGAGAGAAAGTATCCACTATCGATATTTGAAAGTACTTTTGTATTCGTTCAGTTATATAAAAAAAAAAAAAAAAAATCGCCGCGTTTTTATATAACAATATTTTATCGTTCTTGTATAAAATTAGAGTTGGAATTAGAACGTAATAATTGCATTTATCAACTTTGTATAATTCTTATGCGTCTTATGTATAATTTATCAAAGTATTATTCGCTAGCTATGTGTGATTGAGGAAAGAAAAAAGAAACTTGAATTCGATACGCATGATTGATCGAAGTATTCTAAATAGAGCGCGCAGAAAAGAATATAGAAAATAGGATAATCACGAGGATTGAAACCGAATATGGCTTCAGCAGTGGACATGTAATCGAAACCCGTCATCGATTCATGTTCTTTATTTATTCGCCGTTCGTACATATTTCACTTGTTCTCAATAATATTGTTGTGTGTGTGTGTGTGTGTGTGTGTATGTTGTGGTTGTTACACGCTTACTTCCGTACGTCATGTTTATACACGAGTAAGAGTCTTTGCCAAAGATGCGCAATTATCGCAGTTTATCGCCTTAATAAAACGTTTCCTCTCTACGCATTAACTTATTATCATTATTATCATTATCATTATAGAAAAAATAAGTCTTTAAATAATCACATAAGAGTCGTCGAGAGCCTTTCGTGAGGGGAAAAGGAATCGAGGGGAAGGGGGAGGATAGGATCGGGCATGTGTGATGAATACATCTATGTGCATGTCCTGTGTATATGTGTGTAAACACGTATGCATTTAAATACACGTGTTTTGTGTGTGTGTGTGTGTGTGTGTGTGTGTGTGTGTGTGTGTGTGTGTGTGTGTGTGTGTGTGTGTGTGCATAGGCGTTTATGGACGCATACACGATGAAGGGACGGAGGAGAAGATACAGATTGAGGGGGGACACAAGTTGGGAGGGGAAGAAGGATAAGGGGAGGTTGTTGCTTGAGAAGTAACGCTGTTGGCCCTATACGGTACTTGCTTTCCGATTCCGTTGAGAAACGAGAGCCGCGTGCGCTAAGCCTAGAAAAAGATCTATCTACCGAGAAGACCAGTCGTTTTCGCGTTTTTCTCCCTTTCTTTTTAGGACTACACACGAGGAACGCGATTACACGTTATTCCTATCGAGGGGGGTTTTAATCAATTCGATCAAAAGGGGGCAGGGGAACAAGGTAAGGGGTAGGGCGGTCGTCGGCCGCCGCGTAAGAGCGTAAAGAAAATCGACGCTAAAGGCAATGCGTTTCCGCGATCCACCTCGAGCGCTCGTATCTCTATTTGCCTTTCTACCTAGCTATCTATCTTTTTCCCTCCCTCTTCTTCCCGTCATCGCCGAGAAAGGAAGAGAAGCTTCGTCCGCCGGCACATGTCTCACATACAATCGCGCACCTCCACGTACTCGTGCAATCGCATGCGTGCTACGTTGACACGATACGCATGCGTGCTCGGCGTCAATCACACATCGCGACTTTTTCGTTCTCTCGTCTGCATCACCGCATCTTCCAGCTAGCAACTTGCTCCGCAAACTCCAGCCCTTTGAACAATTAAGATCCGCAGCCACGCACAGGGCGGGGCAACATTTCAACGAAGATAACGAGTGCGGCATATATTTGATCAAACAAAAGACATTAAGAAAAAAATTAAGTGATTAAATAGCTACATGAATATAGAAAAAAAGAAATAGCCTGCAACATGTAATGGAATTCCATTATATAAAACCTAAATATAAAAAAAAGCTGTACTATGCATCATTTAAATAAAAATCTCAAAAAAAAAGGAAAGAATAAGCGATTTGTCGCCATGATTAGATTCAATCTATTGATTAAATCATTACTCAAATATATCATCATTCATATATCGCTAAAAATACATGACATTTAAGAGGAAGATAATAAGAACTTTTTTTTTTAATGTAGAGACTAGAACGTAGAAAAAAATTTTAGGAACCATAATAAGCGAAACACAAAACAATCTAAACAAATTGTCCTCTCTTAAAATATTTTATAGGAAAATATTTTAGAGGACTATGGCGTTTTTAACGGAAGAAAAAGACATGATGAGAAAGATCGTGAGAACAATGTGTCGTTATGATATATGTATCAATATCAGTATGCTGTATCGGTCGATTTTTTTTTTTGAATATTGAAATAATTTAAGAGCTGCATGATCTTAATCCGATAATCATCCGATAAAACGCGAGGAGGGACGCGCTCGAGCGATTAACGTGCAACGGCGGAATTATGTGGCCGGTTATCCCAATCGCGCCTCGAAGATTGTCGTGGTGACTTGTCGAGGTGCGACAGCGAACGCGCGACGAATTACGTCTAACGAGATTGTACGATTTGGCAACAATGAGCAATCATGAATAATAATATATGCGATAAGCGGACGAATCTTCGTCTTCCGATCTCGAAGCGCTCGAGGCGCGATCCAATGATTTATTTCTCGTTTTTTCCGCTTGGCCGTTCGTTTGCTCGCTTCGAGATTCGCAAGGAACGTTCGCTCAGTTCTCTTTCGTTCGCTCCACATCATCCTGATCATCGTCGTCTTCGTCGTCATCTAGGGTCGTGCCGCCGGGACGAGGCTTCTTATCGGGGAAACGGCGTCACAAGGGGGGTGGAATGGAGAACTCTCTCCGCACGTAGAACAGAATGTAAGGCTTACATTTAGCGACAGCGTCAGTAGTCGCTGGCCGCACGCTGCTGTCGTTAAAATGGAACCACTGGCCGTCATGTACGGCGAAGGCAGTGTAATGTCCAGTACCGGCACTGCAATAATTTTACGATATGAATATAATTGCGTGTTAAATATAAATGCGTGCTTTTATCAAACCAAGATTTCAAGCATATGTATCTAAAAATTGAAATATTTAAATACTGATTACGACGCAAAGATTAGTGAAATGACGCAATATATAAATCTACGTATTACAGAAAATTTTTTAATTGTTTTTAAAATGAAGAACATGATTGCCACTATCGCAGAATATAATAATCACGTAGTACATTTACGAACAAAAAACACTAAGAGCGTTATTCAAGATATAGAAAACAATACTACGTTATCTTATCACATATATCGAGATTTCGCGATAGTTGCTATTATTACGGGGAGAGTTTCATCATATTTTCATCGTCGAGCAACCGGTTTAATTAGAAGCGTTGTTTGAGAGAACGTACCCGGAACCATGGTGCACGATAACGGCAGCCAAGTCGTAAAGATGACTATTCTGAGCGCCCAATCTCGTCCCGGTCACGCCGCGCACGGTGAACGCGGACATGTCGAGAGACTCCATCGGGAAATCCACCTGCGTGTCCACCTTCGAGCGATAGGAATTGCACCACCTAAATCTTTTAATGTGAAGGCACAACACCTGTGGAAAGAACAAGAAATATGTGAACACTGATCACCGCATTCCTATGTCAGACTTATTTCTTGGCTCAATTAAAATTCCCTTTTCGGGTCACGCTCGTGCGAACTATATTGCTTGAGACACGCACGTTCGTGAATAAACTAACGTTTAGGAACAGAAATTAGAGTAAAAAAATCAATGTATGTTTAGAGAAAATAAATATATAAAAAAGATTTTAAAAACTAGAGCGTCTAACTCTTTTCAAGAAAGTTAGAAAATTTAGAATTTCTTTGGATTAAAATATTTTAATTTTATTTTTCAAAATAAAATCTCAAAGCGAGATTTTTTTATTCTGTTTTTATTGAACGAATAATAATAGTTTATCGCATTATCGAAAGACAAACACGTGGTACTCACGTTAGGCAGCCTGTGTATCCAGAACCTCTTGGTAGACCTCTGCTTGCCCATGCAGTTGTCGCAGAAGTAAAGCTCGCTGTCGGCCAGCTCTTCAACCTTGAAGAATCTCGTCAGACTATAAGTCAAACTGCACACCTCCTCCTGTTCCTTCGTCCTGCTTCTCTGCAGTCTGTCCGGTATGTCCAGCGAGAGGTCCTGGAAGGGCTCGTGCGTCTTCGAGTCCGTACGACAGTTCATACAGTGGACCTGCGCGAGGAAACGCGATCCATAATTCGTCCGCGCTTCTCCCAAGAAGAAAACGAAGAAGAACATGACTTTGGCAAGCGACACCAGTCTCTCGAGAGCGCAGAAATTCCCTCCTGCCAAAGAGGCTGCGAGGACGTTCGTTTCGCGCGCAATCGAGGCTCGCTGTCCGGAGATCGGGCCGTTCAACTTACCACACTAAGAAGAGTGCCTCCGAACACGGCAGTAACGATACTCTGCTTGCCGCGTAATCCTAGTGGCTCGTGTCCCAGCCTGGGTAATAACTGCAATAGCTCGGTGTGCAGTCGGTCGAGCATGTAGGTGAGAAACTCGTGGGCGTCCTGTTGCTGGTAGCCCCGAAATCTCGGCACGACCTTCCAGATGGCTAGAAACAGGCACTCGGGCGATATCGCCTGGCCGTTGGAGCCGCCCAAGCTCAGACCGAGCAACACCTTTCGGAGTTCTTCGGCGAGCAACGCGTCACTCATGGACATCTCCTTCGCGCGACCCGGCGTGACGATACGACCACGATGCGTGGGCGGTCCCGTGGATTCGTCGAAGGCGATGCCCTCGAGACATGGCATTTGCGTGAGGTATTCGCAAAAGTGGCTTATGTTGTTGAAGGATTGCAGCACCACATTCATGAAACAGGTGTTACCGAGATTTCTCAGACCGACGACCTTTTTCTCTTTGGTACTCTTGGAGCTGCGACGCTTGGCCGGCCGATTATCCGCGCTGCTGGCGTCCAGCGAGTGTAGCCTCTTGCGCGCCGTTCTCGGACGTAAATTCCTCACAACCACTTCTGCCTTCCACAGGGCGTCCGGATCGTCGTTGTCGTGATCGTGGTCGTCGCCACCGCCGTCGCGCGTCCTCGAGGACGGCGGCGTCGTGGGTGGCGATGTGCTCCAGCTCTCATCGTTCTCCTTGTGCTCGTCCTTACGAAAGGTGACACGCCGTATCTTCTCGATCTGACCAGTTGTGGTGTCATTCACTACGTATTCGTCGCAAGTGTAGCTGAAAAAAAGTGAGACGCAAGATAATCTTTCCGGAGTCGACATTTATGAGTTTATGACATTACGGCAATAAAATTCTGCTCTTTGGACAAATAATGATAAAAATATCGCTTTTTGTATAAACGAATATTTATAAAAATTAATATTTATAAATGAATATTTTATAAAAACGCGAGAATTACATAATGCGAGTCTTTACTTGTCTCGCGTCGAGAATTCTCTGCGAAATTATATTCGCTTCGACGAGGGAGAGACACGCGCAAATGGTAACGTGCGGAGATGTTGAACGCGGAGGGATGCTGAGGAAACTTACCAGAATACTGCCAGGCTTTCACAGTCTATGCACACGCAGTGTTGAGTATTAGTCTCGTAGTGCTGCAATGCGTGGCCCGCCACGTATCGCCCGCAGTGCACGGCTCCGCAATGCAGACAGAGCCAGGGACTTTTCTCAGTGCCGCACACTATGCACGAATAAAAAGAGACGTGAATGACAAAACAAACTTAATTAATGTTACATTATTAATAATAAAATGTTATTACATGAAAGACTAAAAATCTATAACCTGTTGAAAAAAGGTTACAATATTTTATGTAATAAATACAATGTAAATTAAATTTGGAGCAATTGAAATATTATTCGTTGACGAAATTTTTCTTAATTTCAAGCTAAATGAATTACCATGTCTCATTCATGGAGACTCAAAAGATTTTTATTTCTAAGTATTTCATATTCTATTAAATGTAAATAAATATGAGGAAATCTGGTAGGCTGTGATGAGGAATTCAGTTTCAGTTAGTTTACGGTACTTCATTTAATATTAACGTATTTTTGTGTGCGCTTAGTAGCAATATTCTAAGATATTTCATAAAGGATTACAAGATGCAGAATAATTGATATATATGACATTATGCTTCTATTATTAGTAGAATTATTTTAATTTCGTATTATTAACGATTAAATATGATTATTTTATTCTTAAATGAATCCAATCTTTTTATGGACGAAGTTCGATATAGAATGACCGATCGGATGTAGCATTAAATATTTTTATAAGGTTACCTAGTTTCACAGAATTTTGATATTAATAGACATTACCAAAATATACTTATGAGTTCTGATTCTTCCCCGAAATGTCTTGATTACATTTCAAGAAAAATTTCTAAATTAAGAACGTAGTAACAAGATTAAAGACAAATTAAGAACATAGCAAAAAATACTGAAAATAACTTGAAAATATACGAAGTGCTAACATTGGTTAAACATGCATCACAATTTTTTTTTTTCAATATAAGGATCAATATTTATTTTAACATTTTTAGAAATTCTTTGTTGCGCCGAACAGAATACTTAAGAAAATACTAGATATTTGGTGACTTCTCATGAAACAGGATGAACAGGAATTCTTATCGGAATTTTTCCATCCTAATCTTATCGCGTTTCGAATTAGCAAATTGAAAATAATAGCGATGAACTTTTCCAGGTAGAAGATACCTGAAATTCCAAAGAAATCGTTTTATATTTGTAAAACATCTGTCACTCGTATTAAACTTGGAAAATTTCCGTTCGAATACCGATGAAATGCCAGATTTTTTTCACATTCGTTTCCACAATCTCGAGTAAATCACGAGACTTTCTTTCTTTAAACTGTAGACTTCTGTTTGAGAAAGAGTTTTATCTTTTCTTTTAACTTTAACTTTATCAGTTATATTAAATTTCTGAAAATGGAATGTTAATTTTTAGATGCTAAACAATGAATGATAATGACACATACATATTAGTGTTAATGTTTCTCTTTCTTAAATCATGATAGCAATCATGAGACCGGGCATCGACAACCATCCAGTCACAGGGTGTAATATATCTGGTGATTGCGAAATTGCAAGTCGACACCGCCGTGTCGTTTCGGCTCGTTTCAGCTTACGTAATCTCGAGAGAACGCGTAAAAGCGGGGCGCGGTGGCGAGCAGGGGTTCGACACACCCCCTTCGCAGCCGATCGATCGCAAAATGTCTCGGAATTTCATCGGGCTTCGGATTCCCGGTGATTCGGGTTTTTCCTTGGTTGAAATCTTATTTAGAAAATATCATTTCTGAACTAACGTTCGAAGTGTCAAAAAAAGAAGCAAAATCCCGATTCATCGAATTCTAGTCCTGCAAGCGAGACTTTAACGGTTTTAAAAATAGTTTTAATGCAACTTTTTACAAATATTCTATAAAAATCTATATTGAAATTAAATAAAAAAAAAAAAAAAACAATATAATTTCACCTTTATCTTTCGTAGAAAATTATAAAATTACGAGCGTCAAGAACCGAATAGCTCGAATCCACTGAGTCAGGATATCGGAAGGCGGTAAATCCGTCAGCGCTTTGCATATGCAAAATATGCAGATGGATTCATGAATTTGCGTTAAAACCTGACGTAATCTTTCTTCTGTCCGAATTTTTTTTTTTTTTTTCAAAGCGATCGCGTTACTCAGCATTCGCGAATGTTGTGATCTTACACTAGATGGATTGGGAGAAAAAAAAGGAGATATGATTAGAACGGAGTTTAAAAAGCGCGAACGTGTGAAAAGTGAAACGCCGAAAGTCCGGGCACGGAAATCTGATCTCGCCGAAGGCCATTCCTATCTGGGGGAGTGGTGTTCGTTTTCGATGCCGATGTAGGAAGCCTTAGAACACACCGGAGTGCTCTATCGGCACGTTTTAATCAGTGACTCGTTGCTATGAGAACCTCGTTATGAAGACTAGGAAGGAGTGAAATCGAGTAGCCTTAGATCACAACAAAGTCTCACTTTGAGAGTAACAAACTTTTCTTAAAAATTGCTATAAAATATCCTTTTATATTTTTTTGTATTTGTTACTTTGCGAATATATCTTGATATTGTTTTTTAGAAATACAATAATATGTGAACAAAACAAAACTACTGATCTTCAATGTGGAATGATATCATTAATAATTTAAAAGTTTTTATCATTCTTTTAGAATTTTAAATCGAACGAGATTTTTAAGCAGACAATTTTACATTTTTGTTTTAAAAATAAATTATACTTATATATATATATATATATATATATATATATATATATATATAACAAATTGTTTAAAATATAAATATTTCAGAAATATTTATAAAATATAAATATTTCCAGATCTTTCTTCATATATTAACATATACTAATGCAACAGTATATATTAATCTCAAATTAACTTTCTCTGTACATGTTTCATTCTCACTGTAATGACGCAGTCGCTTATCTAAAGAGAAACAAATTCAACGTAGCTGATCAAGATTGGTTGACTAAACAGTTAGATATGGATTAATGCAAATTTATGACAACGTCTAGTATTTCTTATTGATATGTAGATTAAGAAAGGATATTGTTTATAGCACTATTATTGCTGATGTACGTCGAAAAACAAATCGCTGCATCGACGTGGATGGCACGGGGATACGGCGTTATAGCTGTGAATGTTCAATGTGTCATCACACGAATAGCGTAACAAGGAACATTATCGATCGAAAAATGCATTAACTTTTATGGCGACGATGTACACGATGTCATTCATATAGCGCATTCGTTCATTCATTCAATGTCCACTTGCTTAATAAAACGATCTAGTGGATCCTCGCGGATGTTCCTCGTGGATCGTCAGAGTAACTGTTATTGCGAACGATACGTTTGCCACGATGTAACGACGACGAACAAGAGGGAAGTTGTCAAACAACAAAATCTTATTATTTATTTAAATGTAAATGAACCTAATTTCATCATTTTAAAGCTAGAGCTGAGTGTAGAGACAAAAAAGTTTTACATTAAAAGAAGTGACAAAGAATGTTAAATAACAAACTTGTGTAAAATATATTGTTATATTATATATATTGTTTTTTAAAAAAAGAAAATCGGCATCAACTGGAAAATCATTTCATTAAAGGTTAAAGAGCAAAATTGTATAGGAATCTCTTACATGTTTGATAATCAAATTTGAATAAAGGTTCTTAAATCAAAAATTTTTCATTTATATTTTATTGTATTATTTAAATAGTAAAAATATAAATTTTCTTTATTTTATTGATGAGTCAGTATTCATTTCATAGCAAATAACATTCAAAAAACTCATGACTTAGCTATTAAATCATCTAAGAATAGAAGAAGCAAAGGTGAACATATAGAAATGTACGAGTAACACGCGAAGATGATGTTCATAAGCACATAATTTATAATTTATCGCAAATCACCGATGATGATCCTCAGGAAAAAGAAACAATAATACAGTCGATGATCAAATTCGAGAATTATTTTTGGAAACTGCATCAGCGAAGCTGGAGATGCGCGGACGTCATCGTTGAACGACCAGAAGTTCGAGAGCTTTGATGATTGCAGAATTGCGGCGATCGAGGCTACCGATTGTCGCGGAATATTATTGGTGTATAAAGAAGTATCTCTTCGAAGAATGTACCAGACAGCTTTCTCTCTCTTCATCTCACTACTCAGTAACGTTCGATTTCGCCACGCCTACGGCGTCGTTGTCGTCACTCGAAAGCATCATTACATCGATGATCAGAAGACTAAGGTGTTGCATATGACTAAAAGTACGATGGAGAGAATAGTTCGCGATAGTTTCTCGGGCAAATATTAACATGTTGACTTGTTCGGAAATAACTTCAATTGTAGCTTTCGAAAATAAATTATTGTCTACTTTCTATTCTATTGATCTTAATTTAATCCGATATTATAATAACATAATTGAGTAAATATTCATATTTAATTATAAAAAAATTATCACGATTTAAAGTATTACAAGAATATATATATATTGAATATATACAATATATTATTTTGATGTTTTTCATATTCATAAAGAATCTTATCAAATTTGTGTTAAATATAAAATAATCCATCTTCAAAAAACCTAAAATGCGCCGTGTATCGGCGCAGTTTAGGAAGTTTACTGATATCTCGTTGACGTCAATGATAAGAAAGACAAGCTGTCTGCGTCAAAAAGAGTACTCGAGATCACGGAGTAAAATATCCACGCCAGGAAAGCGATATCGAAGTACAAGCGCTCTTCTAGCGAGTTTATCCGATTAGCAACGGTGCGATTATCGATTTTGTAACGAAAGTAGTCTGCACCAGCATCAGCACCAACATCATCATCATTATCAGCAGCAGTCGCAGCAGCAGCAACAGCAACAACAACAGCAACAGCAGCAGCAGCAGCAGCAGCAGTCGCAGCAGCACGGAAAAATCGAGACGGTGGGAGAGGGGCGGCGGCGCAGAGGGTGCCTTTTATAGTGCGTAAGGGGCGATACTTCTTTTTCTTCTCTCCCTCTCCCTCTTCCTCTTCTGCGTTCCCAGCCGGCGCGGAAAACACGCGGCGACCACCACCGCGCGGCGCGATTCCGCAGAGGCATTTAAATCGATCCACCGCCGGATACGTTGCGATTCGCCGAGCGTGAACCGCTCTCTCGCCCGGTTTCTCGTGACGCTAATCGCGACGTCACGTCCTCGTGACTGGAGAGATAACACGACGGGAAAAATTTGTCAAAACGAATCTCGAGCTCTCCCGTTCGAAATATTTATTTGCATAATACCGATGCCACGGTGGATATCGTTGGGAAATGGCATTGATGAAGTAGCCATGGAGTTTAATCGAGAGTGACTCGAAAGCAACGCGCTTAAGCGCTAATATCGCTAAAAAATACGTTGTCAAGAGAAGATTAAAAATTAAATGAAAATAAAAATTAAAAGTTTACCTTCAATTATTATCGATAAATCTAAAAAAAAAAATTTTCTTAATTTTTATATCTAAAACTATTTTTTTTGTAAATGGTATTTTATAATATTAATACATATTAATGTAATTTTTTAAAAAGAGAGATTAATATCAATTAAGGATTGTCGGTACTTTTTAATATCTGCCGATTTCGATGGCTATCCTTGGCAGATGGCCGTGACGACAAATTGCCGAAAGCATCACGGATCTGACGGTTATTGCCGATAGCACCATGTTGAGCAATCAAACATTCGCGAGGAGGAAAATGTGCGTTCGTCCGTCCGTCGGAATACTGACTCACTGTCAGTGACGTATCTATCACCTTCTGCATAGCGTATTATTCGCATGTATGTGTTATTTTCTGTATTTATTTGTTGTACATCCGTTGCACACGTGCAACTTCTATTTTATACCTTTTATTTTGTTATATCCAATATATATATTATATTAAATTTTTCATGTTATATTCTACGTATCCGTTTTTAGATTTCAAAATTGATCAGAGGACAGACACCTGTTCTTTATTTATCTGATGATAAATGTAATAATAAATAAACGTCCTTCTTCGTCCTTTTAGTCTTTCATAAAAAGAAAACTGTGTTGGCGTGAATAAGAGACTGACCACGAATAAAATTGATGTTGATGCAACTGTACATTTGGGCGTGGACGCATTTCTCTTTCTCTCGCTTTCTCTCTTTCTCCCATTAATTAATAGATAACGCCATTCTCATTTAAGTAAGATAAAGCTCGATTCGTGCTTGCGCGTCTCACCGATTTATAACAGTTACACCATCTTGTGAAATCAACCTGTGCATTTTTCACATTTCACGTTATCTCGAATAATAATGCTACCTTTCCTCCCTTTCACGCCCTTTAATTTGTCTATCTTACTATTATATATTTCACACGTTCTCCAATCTATTCTAATCGCTTATTTTCTCGCTGTTTTTAACGCGATTACAGTCTGCGAAAGCGATAGATAATCGCAGGAAAATATTCTCGAGGCAAAAGCGCATTTCTGCGAACACGGATTAAAACGAGACGGCATCGCTTTACTGCGCGTTCGTTAAAAAACTCCAAGTTCAGGTCAGCGGAGATATCGCAAATTTAATATAACGTTTCATCGCATCTTCGCACCGCTATTACGATCCCACTACCAGCATTTCTTTCTTAATATTAAAAAAATTTTATCGCGAAATTAATCGCAAGATTAATTTTCGAGGCACTCGACGGCAGAAATCGACGAAATTTATTTTCCCGATGCCATCGAACTCCACAAAGCCCACGAACTCCTATTGTTCCATCCGCGTTTTTCTCTCGCGTTGCCCACGCCCGAAATTAACGGCAGCCTGTTCCTCTCGTGCTGACTGTTACGCTTCCTACCGATATATCTCCCCACCATCCGTGTCGCGGCGAGAAGAAAGACGCACCGCAACTCCAATTCGTAACGAGCGGCTGGCTCGAAAATTGTCCATTTCACCGACGTCGTCCAAGCCGCAGGTTTACGAAACTGGTAGCAGATTGCTCGCGCTTATCGTTCTGTATTTCCATAAAAAAAAAAAAAAAAAAAAAAAATCGATTCGGTGAGATCAGTCCTAAGAAAGAGATCTTGCCGATTCAATTATAATGTACGACTTATCGCACGCCATTCGAGAATTTTTAGTGGCCTCGGGAAGAATAAATGCGGAGAGAATGAATATAGTAGAGTAGAAAATAAGTTCCCTGCTTTCCTCTTCGATTTATTTATTGTGAAAAAGAACAGACGGATAATTTAGATTGCTGCAATCGCATATTTGACAGCTTATTTGATAAGCGGAGATAGGTTTGCGTATATCAAGCCCGATCGATTTATCAATTTTATTAATAGGCATTTTAAAAAATAAGACTTCTGCTTACAAACGGACTTTGATTACTCAACGATATGTAATAATCATCATTTTAAGCAAAAATTGGCTTATCATTAGCAGACATTCGTAACTGTAGTTAACCAAATTTTCTTTCTTCATTCAACTACTCAGGAAGATTACTCAGAACTCAAGTATGTTTCGTTGTGCTGAGTGCAGACGATGCCAGAAATCAACGGAGGCATCGATTTACATAAGATATTGACAGCGTCACGAGGATACGAAGCGCGAGTCGACGAACGGAATTAGCTTAGCCGGACAGAAGACGGGCGTACTTTGCGACTTCAATTGTGCCGATCTATGAGGGTTTCCGAGGCAAGGGCTGAAGGGGCAGACGGGTACAGGGGGAGAAAAAACACGTACGTTTTTCGGATAAATATAGTTCCGAGGTCGCGCGTAAAGAGAAAGGAAAGAGCTCGCTACGAAGCGCGCGGAGAGGATCGCACCAGGATTCGGGGAAGAATCTCCTCTCTCGTCGGTCGTGACCGTCATGGATTTCACGACCTCCGAGGTCGGCGCAACGCTCGCTTCTCTCTCGAGTGATCGTCAACGATCGGTCTTCCTCCTTCCCCGTTCGCTGCTCCCAGTCCTCGTCGCGTCGTGCATTGTCTAAACGCTGTCACTTCAACACAACTCGCGCAGCGGTCAGCGATAATACTTATCCGCTGCTCCGAGTTCTGTAATCTGTAAACGATTATTTGCGACGATTTACTATACGGACTAATGCGTTTTCGACTCGGCTACGAAACTGTTCCTATCGCAACGTCGCTAATTACGGTTTAATGATCCTCCATTTTCCTCCCCACGAGGAACCCCTCCGGAGGAATTCTACGAAGGAGAGGCGGCGAGGCGCGCCTCGCGGAACCTAGGTTAACTTTAACCATTCATGTTTACGGTAACGATCCTACGTCTCTATAGTATCCTCCTATAATGACCGTTATTCGTGTATCTTTAAATCGATATATAGCTAGCTCGAAGCTAGGCACGACCAATGTCACTGTCTGACTCGGAGAAAACGAAGGTCCGACATATATCTGCGCTCGGTACGGACACAACACGCGCGAAGGGGGCTCCCCTTCTTTCTCCACGCTGCAGAATCGACATCGATTGCGGCCCATCGAAATTTCCGCACGGGCGATTCTGCGATATTCCCGTATTTATGCGCCGACGCTCCTCTCTTTTTTTCTCTTCGACACGGCGAATTCTCATGCGACGAGCTGTCGCGAGAACGACGGTGGCGGCGGTGGTGATGATGGTGATGGTGGCGGTGGCGGTGGCGGTGGCGGTGGCGGTGGTAGTGGCGGTGGCGGTGAACCGTTAGCCGGCGAGTTCTAATGACGGAGGATCTTAGGGCCAGCTGATTAGTGCCGTCTGGTATTGATTTTCCGATGACGGCCGCGCGCCGCATACTGAGAACTCCCAGCAGCGACGACGACGCACACGCGCACACCACCATTACCGCCGCCGTCGCTGTCACCTCCACCACTACCACTACCACCAACACCACCACCATCATCATCACCAACCACGCCGCCGCCGTCGCGCTCTTGCGCGCGGAACGAGCCATGGGACCACGAACACGCCGTGCGAGAGCGGAGCAGGCACACCAATGCACATCCACAAACTCATGTTACACCACTCGCTCGCTCGCTTGCGTCTCACGCGTGCATATCGCTTGGAAAAAGAGAGAGCGAGAGAGAGCGAGAGAGAGAGAGAGAGAGAGAGAGAGAGAAAAAGTGTATGTGTGTGTGTGTGCACGTATGGTCGACGGATTCGATCCGCGATACTTTGCTCGTTCGTTGCTTCATGCGTCAGACAGGGAGAATCCGAGACGATAAGCGGCGTCGCGAAAATGTGCACGGTCGGCACGGTGCGACGCGACGCGTCGGCGCTTTTCCCGAGGGAAATAGCGGCTATCCGCTCCGTCTCATCCCGTCTCGTCTCGTCTCGGACTACGACGGCTCAAGGCCGCGAGAGGAACGGCCGGGGCCTGGGTCACGAGAGAGATGGAACGTAGGCAAGGAGCGTGGCACACGGGAACGCGTGCGAGAGAGACGAAGAAAGGGAGAGATAGAGAGGGAAAGAGGGAGAGAGAAAGAGGGAGAGAGAAAGAGAGAGAGAGAGAAAGCAGAGAAAGAGAGAGCATGTCGCGTGTGTGCATGTGTGCGCGCGTCCGATCGTCGTGCAGATTCGCGAGAGGAAGAGGAGAGCAAAACGGAGAGACAGGCTCGAGCGAAGGAAGGAAAGGGGAAAGAGAGGCAACAGCGAGGAGAGACTTGGGTTCCGAGAGAGACGAGCCGGCTCCCCTATCCGTCTATTCATCCATCTCTATCATTCTAACGTGTTTCTCTCTTTTTCCTTTTCTCTCTCCGTCTCGCTCGAGCTAGCTTGAAATCGGTAGAAGGCACTCTCGGGGCTTTGTACGAGTCCCTACCTGCGCAGACGAACGGCAGATCCTTCACAGCACAGCCCGATCCATCTACGTTGTCATCGCCAAATCGCACGCTCTGAGCAAGATGCGGACACTCCATGTTTTCTCCAGGCACGCTTTTTCACGAGGTCCGCGTGGCCACCTCGTCGTTCTCGTCGCCGTCGTCGCCGTCGTCGCCGTCGTCGTTGTCGTACGAGTGTTCACGAGGTAGTCCGTCTTTCTCTTTTTCCACGACGGGGCGGTGGACGAGGATCGGCTAAGGGGGAAGAGCAGGGACGAGAGGGGAGGTGGCGATGGGAGAGGAGGTAGAGGAGGGAGGTAGGGTAGGTCTCTCGGTAAAGGGCGAGGGGTACGATTCGATGGGGTAAATTCTCCGGCACGTAGAGAACGGGTACGTGGTAGAGGCGGGGTACACGCGCTGCGGTGCCCCGTGATATCCGTCACATAGCGCGGTAGTAGCGAGGACACTGTTACGTCGCCTTTAATGAAAGGAGAAAAAGTAAGATTACACGCGTGGGGGAAGGGAGAGGGGGAGGACGCGCGCGTGACGACGACCGTCGCTCCCGTTGCGCGGCGTACGACTTACTGAGAGGCGGCTCTCGCGCAGCGCGAGAGCAAGCGAGCGAGCGAACGAACGAACGAGCAGACAGACGAGCGAGCGAACGAGTGAGTGAGCGAGCGAGCGAGTGAACGGGCGAGCGAGCGAACAAACGAGTGCGAGGAGAACGGCGGTGCGGCCGACTGGGCCCGACTGCCGACCGAGCGCGACCGAGCTACGTAGAGCTCGGTTCTGCCGGTGGTCGGCCCACCTCCAGAGTCACAGACCACTAATAGTCGACTGACTCTCGCCAGCGGTGTGCGGACTCTGTCTCTCTCTCTCTCTCTCTTCTCTCTTCTCCTCAGTCCTCCTGTCCCCCAAGCGACCCGCGAAGCGCGCCCCGTTCTCTCGTCGCCGTTTTCTCGCCCCCGATTCTAGCGCTCTCTCTTTCCCACGGCTGGGACTGTCGCGCTCTTTCTTCCGCTCTCTCTCTCTCTCTCTTTCTCTCTCCGCCAAACGAGGTTGCGCTAGGTTTCTAGCCTTGGATCGCTAGGGCTAGGGTCGCGCGTGCAGCTCGCGGCTGCTCCGACCGATCAGGGCCGGTTCCATGTCGAGGACGCGAACGCTTTCCCGTTCTTGCGAACGCGAATTTATCGAGCGTCACCGAATTTATACCGCGCCACCGCCGTCTCGCCGTCTCGCCGCGATTCGGATCGATCCCGTAAAATTGCTGCACGCGGGATGACGAGCGGCAACGCGCGGAACGTGGTTTACGGGGTTTACTGACGCGCGAGCACGGCGTCGCCCTCCACCGATCGAGATATTTACGTATAGCATGCGTATCAACGACGGATGCACCCTCCGTTGGACGAAAATACAACGCACGATAGAACGTTTTCGGAGAAGCGGAGTCTTCCTGTCGATACCGAACCGTTTCGCGACTGCGCGCGAACCGAGAACTCGATTTCGTCGACGTTAACGCTTGCCGTAGATGCATCGCGGTCTCCCACCTCCCTGCATAGAGCGCATTGTTAGAGAATCAGATCACCGAGAGAAAGAGAGAGAGAGAGAGAGAGAAAGAGACGAGCGAATCCCTGCATCGTGACCAGGCTTGCTCGAGTGCCGAGAAACGTTCGAGCTGCACCTGGCCTGACCGATGCAACGAACCAGGGATGTAGTCGTAACCCTCCTGTCCCTCTCCTCGATACAGCGTTCGTCGCGTGAGAAATAACGCGACTAGAACCAGTTCTTTAAAACGTCGACGATATCAAAGACTTGGAAGCGGCTAAACACTGGTCGACACATCGAGAAACGCGATTGGCGAAACGAGAAAAACAACAAAAACCACACTCGACTTGGACAAATTGAGGCGAGGCAATTGACGATGGCGGTGATCCTGACATTGGCGCACACGTGCAATGAGAGTATTCGTACGTTTGTATGTGTATGTGCGCGGAGATTTACAAATCGTAGGATCACGAGGGATTCTGCACGGCGATGATTATGCTTCACTTAGCAATCGCAGACGAGAACAGGCGTTTTTTTGCTCGGAACGTACTTGACTTTACGATGTGAAATGGATGATCATCGCATGCATTTCCAGTGCGATTAAAATGGCGGATTGAGCGCACGCGCGCCATTGTTTCCTCAATCCATTTTTTTTCCTCAATGCATTTCTAAATCGTATCGTTTTCGATTTTTGGTACATTATTGAAAACATTTAATGGATAAAACTATTTCTTTGTCAAATTAAAATTGCACTCAGTTTTGAATATTTTTTTTTCGAAAACTTGGAACAGACAGCTCAAGTTACTAGTCGACTAGTCGGAATATTAGGAATTGTTAATGATCAATTTATATAAGAATTATTATAAGAAAAAAATACTGAATAACAATAAGTAGCACACGTATCGTGAGTGTTAGTTCGCAACTTTATTTGAAAAGTGCATGACCAACCATTTTCTTAGTAATGTAGGGAACGATTTTTAAGAACGTCTGCTAAATTGTGGGACAGGCTGTGTGAGTTGGAGTCCAGTAATGTTGTTGAATTCAAGCATCTTCAACATCTCCTTGGTCTCAGGATCAACCTCAATGATGTCATGCTCCAAAGCAGAAACTTCGGGAACGTAGTTGTCTCTGCGTTCCCTCTCTTCTTCCTGCAGCTTGATGGAGATACCACGTACCTGACTGTGCCTAAGCCTTTTCATCAGGTGAGTGACAAATCTAACAATGATTAAAATATAATTATAAACATAGCTTTGAAAATTTTATAATTAAATAGATATAGAGATATAATAGATATAATATAAAAGTTACAAATTAACCTATTCTACCTCGTGTTATTATATTTACCAAATACTCAAATTTTAATAAATGAAATTAATGTAACATAATGATTATTTTGATTATAATATATTTGTTACAATAATTGTAAACACAATTATTGTAACAAATATATTATAATCAAAAAAATCATGTTACATTAATTTCATTTATTAAAATTTGAGTATTTGGTAAAACAAAATGAATTTTGAGAAATTAGGATTAAAATATTGCGATGCACTTACCCAGCAATTTTATTGCGCAAGGATTTGCTAGGAATAATAGCAATTTCCTCGCATATCCTCTTATTCGTGTGGAAGTCCAAGGTGAGACGTGGATAATACTTCTCGATAATAAGCTTCGCGGCCTTTTTGACCGTCTTCGTTCTGACGCGACTCTGCAAATTGTGGAAAGGCAATATGAATCAATAATTCAATGTAATACGGCTTATCCTACATAATTGTTGTGAATAGCACTGCCAAAATTCGAACATAACCTAATATCTAAGCTAGATTCAACACATTGTCACGACGACGCTTAGTCGATTAATATTAGCACTTTCGGTTAAAATAAAAGATCTATAAAACGAGTGCGCGTGATTCATTGATGATTTCTCATGGATCTCTTTGATTTTTCGCGAATTAAAATTAAAACACGTTACGATATACGCACCATCTTGACTCGATTACCGGAAAAAGACACGGATCGATCTAAAAGGAAGATAGGAAAACTGGCGAGGCTTCACGCGACACTGTCGACGACAAGCGGAGAAATTGAGAACAAACTCGTAGCCGAGGTAGGAAAACAAGAAATCAATACAAGAATACGAATGATAACAAAGAAATATAGTTACAAAATATTATCGCTTACAAAATATTGAAATAATCATCGATTGTAAAGCGAATGATAAATTGAAGACATAAAATTTTTTTTTTCTATTTTATATAACATTTCATATCAGTTTTGTTAAAATTTATGCAATTTTTAATATTCGATTCAACATATTAATTATTTTCAATATCAGAAAACAGATATCAAATTACAATTAATTTAATATTTTGATTTTCTTAATAATATCTTTAATATCTATAAAAATATTATATTTCTTCTTCAAAGTTTTCTTTTCATATAAAAATACAGTATAATTTCATTTAGATATTTCGAGAATGGCAATATGATTTTCGTCCGATTTCGAATCGCATTCATTAATCGAACCGTTGCAGTAAAAAAGATCACACTTGAAAATAGCTTTATATTTTTAAAAATTATTTTTATTTAATTTTATACGTGCGAACATAACGAGTGTTTTTCGAAAAGTGTCAAATATTGATCATAAAATATCGAATATCGTAATATTTCAGGTATTTCAAGTCGCTATTATTATAATCTCGATAATAGCGATTCGCTTTTAATGGTAAAGTCCTTCTCATATATTTTGCATTATTTTCTCTGAAGAATCGGAAATGCCGCAAATACATAAATGATTATCAAGTACATATATCTATGCCATTATCGATTACTTTTATATAATTCGCTGTTTGATCATTTTCGTTTCCACGCGAAATAACAACGGTGTTCATATAGGTATGTTATTTCATGTTTCTTTTTCTTTTATCTTTTTTTTAAATTAAATATATATAAGAGTAATACTTTATTTATGACAAATTTCTTGTACATATTGATTTTTATACAATAGTGAATATATTCAGGTTTCCAAAATTCTCTGTCAATCAACTGTTTATAAATTTTTTCGTACCACGAAGAAAATATTTTAAACGCAAAAAATGTAATTATCGAACACATGGATTTAATCATTGTGATTGGCTGCTTTAAGGAATTATTTTCCCGTGGTGCATTGAAAATATGAAATCATTGCTAAATATTTATAACTTTGAATTGTATAATTATCATTTCTTTATTTCGCATGAATTGAATAATATCTCATCATACATGCTATATAAAATCTCGTGGCTAGAAATCGATTCAAGAAATCGATCCGTAATCTCGAACGGAGAAAATATTGATCAATCATAGTGGCTATTGGATAATTTTTTTTCGTTCGAGATTCGACTTCTCGTGAACAAGGTAACCATCTTTATTGTCTATTTCTATTAATATCTAATAATTTTATTCTCGATTTAGTAATTTACTCTTTTTCTTAACTATGAAAAGCATAAAAAAATAAATTAAACCGAAATCAATCTACATTGGTTTCACATTTTGTATTGACTAAACTCGTGTTTATATTTGCAATTGCGATATTACCGACGAAGCGTTTGAGTTTTAAACTAACATGTAGAGCTTGTTTTATCTTATAAAATAAGTTTAAATTCGCGAATATTATACTAAATATATTTTTGTGGAAATAAATTATGATTATGTAATTCACATATTCATTACTATAATTGAAAATGGAACCTCAAAGCGCGCTTACTAAATATTCTACCATATTTACCTTTGAAATAGAATTTAACAAGAATAAATGATGATGTTTTTTGAAATAGAGAGAAATTTTTAAAATGATTTAAATTGATTTTTAATAATGGGAAAGAGATATATTGAAAGATTTGAATATGGCAAAAGATCTGGAAAATTCTGTATTATCATATCGGTTTTTGTGATGCGCGATTTCTGACATCTGGTGGCGTAACTTGAACTCAAACTGGACGGATAAAATATTATTCATTACTCTTCATCCGACTTGTTGCTTGAGCTTTATCCCTGAGAGATGTCGCCAACGGGAACGCGCGTACTTCGGGCCGCGATTCAATATGTGAAATTCGAGACATTATATGAATCGAAATATCATTCTGTATTCTATCACGTATGTAAGTCTGTTTTCTCAATCAGGAAATAGCAAAATAACACTCGTATACCCGATGTGCCGTGCGTGCGTCTTTGAAAATCAAGGAGCGATCAAAACAACTCTTCGAATTTGGTAATAGTCGGAATTCCTTGAAATCAACAAAGCGCGCAGTACAAAGAGGACAACAGTGCTGTTCGCGGAGAACAGACGGCGCTGCGGGGAGAGAGGGGGGATAAAGCGAGACGAAGCGTGTGCGCGCGCTACAGTGTGACGAGAGGACCGCGGGAGTGGGGATGAGTCGGACGGAGTGGGAGCGAGAGCCACCGAGCCCGAGTGAGAGAGCGATCGTGCGCGTAGTCGTGTCGCGGGAAGGGAGAGAGGCGGGTGGTGAGTTTGTTTATCGCCTTGGTGAACGGCGAGAGCAGTCAGTGTGCGCGGTGCCTACGTTCGGTGTGCTACATCCAGTGGCGGCGGTACGGGACGCGCTCGCGATCGGGTGACTGTTCGGTCGGGACAGGAAATTCGGCCGCGTCTTCTTCTCTCTCTTTCTTTCTCTTTCGTCACATCTCTCTCTTCTTCCGTTTGCGCGAGTGTCTTCCGATCACGCCGTCTTTTACATCTGTTTTCTACGCGTAACGACGGAAGTTTGACCGCGACTTTTCCGACGTCAAGAAGGGTGTTCGCCGCGTGTCGTGCCGGAAGAGGAACATGCCGCGGTGCATCGTCGAGAGATAATAGAAACCCCCTGTGATTTTTCATGCGCGCTCGAAGCGGTGGTGACACTTGTATTCTCTCATAGTGGACTCGCTCTTCTCTCTCGGAGACCAGTCTTCGATTACGTGGAAACAGACATCCGTCGCATCAGGTAAGTCCCGGCAAGATCTACGCGTAAAAATCACGCGATGCACATCGGGATCACCGGACGTCACCTTTGACGCGACGTTAGCCGCCGTTCCACTCGCGCGATATAACCCTCCGCCCCGTCACTCGCGTCGCTTCACTCCGTTCTCTCCCTCTCCCGATCCGCATCCAGTGTCATTAATATCATCGTCATTATTAATTTAGGCCGATATTCATAGTCCATCCTTATATTTAAGACTGTCGTAAGTAAAGCTTATATGGTCATTTTATTGGGTGGAATATGGTCTTAAACGATCTTAAACATAAGAGAGAAAGAGAGAATCGACTATGACTATTGACTACGACTATGACTACGACTATGACGTTCTTAGATAAAAACGAATAAAAGCGTTGTCATGTGCTTAGGATCTGGGAACGCCGAACTCCAATTCCAAGGTCACTTCCACATTTCTTACGTAAGCAGGGAAGTGTAGTTGTGATTTCTATTAGCTGCACTTTGCTGCACTCTCCGAGAGCCCGTTCTTTCCTCCACATTTCCAATGTGTATTTCGTCGCTTGTTTTAATTACGGAGAATGCGGAAACGCGCGCGACAGGAAAACGGGATAAATTTCTTGTCGCACTCTGCGACCTTTCGGTATTATTACGTTATATTACGATTTGTCAACGTTTCGTCTTTGGCGGCCTTCGTCAGCTGACATCGAGCGTGCTCCAGCTAGTCCGACAAAGACTTTCTCCTCCACACGCGCTCGTCCTTCGCCGATTTCCTTCGTCGGGAGAGTCGTGCCGTAAGACTCGCCCGTTCAAAGCAATCGAACATTCGTTCTTAACGTGTAGTGTTCGCGCACGCTTATTCGAAATTTCTCTGCCGAAAGGTCGCGGGTCGTCCATATCCTCTATCTCCCTCGCTTTCGTCGAAAATCGAGGTCGGCCTTGACCGCTGCCGGCCGAATCGCGTTTTTAAGAACATGATGAAATTTCTTCACTTTCAATACCGGAACTTTAAGCAACGCGGAATCTTAAGCTCATTAATATTGTTTGGCAAACATTTTTTGTTATTCTGTCAGAGAGTCTTTCTCTTTTTGCAGAGAATGCATGTTTTTATTTCATGTTTATTATTACTGTGCTATTTAAGTCTGTTTTATGCTCATTATATTACTGTCACTATTTAAGTAGCCTTTCAAATATATATATATATAAAATATATTTCTTTTATTTTGCCATGATAATTATTTCTCAAAGATATGGTTTATTTTTACGTTGTTGATTGGATTTTATTATACACAAGTCTTAATTCGCGCATTTGTGACTAAATGGAGGAACTTTTATATTATTTATACGCGATTTATATATATATTTTTTTTTTCACTTTTAAATATATCTTTTAATAATAATTTTCTAAAATTTGGGTCTGTTATTATGTTGTCGATAAACATTTTTTAATTCGCAAGTCTAAATTAATTTTCTTATTTTTTGCGTGATTAAATGAAGAAATCATTTATTACGCGCTTCACGATAAATTTTCTTGCGTGCAGTAATATACGTATAATTATGTACATAAATTAAGATTCAATGACGATGAGTGCAATTTTAATGCACATACTACAAATGGAAAATGGAAAATAATAACGTAGCGTTTCTTGTGGCTATCCGTTATAGAACTTTCAGCACGAATATTTTTGATATTAAATAGTAGATACCAAAATACCATCGTCAATTATTATATATTTAAAATTTATCGAGAGCTATTTGACGAATTTAAAATAAACAGTAGAATCATAACCACAATTCCTTTAAAATAGCTTTTAAATTGGGAGGCGATGATAAAATAAAAACGTTTGTGTTAGTCTGCTTATAAATATTTCAATTATTCCATTTCATCATTCGTGATAAACGTACGAGGTGCAAGTATAACAATCTGTCGGTGAGGCGACCAGGAAGTTGCTCCGTTGAAAAATCGTCATCGATGCCGTATGCATGAAACGTCGCGCGCAAGAAATATTGCGCGCAACGCGAGTCGAGTCGCTGTCTCTCCTCGCGACGTGTCGCGAAATATGCGGGCATTAGAGGAGTCGGCGGACGAACGCGTCGTTCTTCTTTTCTCCTGTCCCTTAAGCCCGTTTCACGCGATTCACGAGAAAATACACTATGAAATTCCATCATTAAATTCGAGAGACGTTATTATTCTCGCGAGAAAGGCCCTGTGCAAACAAAATATGTCACTTTTAACTTTTTCTTGCAACTTGAAGTAAAAAGACATGGTCAATCGACGATGTAACAATACGATTCGGATTCGAACGCGATTTTAAGCTGAAAATTATCGATTATTCCGAATGTCCTCTGTCGAGCTTTCTGTCGAACGAATGATTGCTTTCTATTTCTATAAATGTTGCGTTTTTTCGAGCGCAATAGGGGGAAGTAAGGGGAATTACTTTTGTCGCGGTGGATACGGCTGCATACTGAGAATCTACGTGTGAAAGGAAGCTTTCTATTTCGGTCCGTGTCGTCGTAAAACCAGTCGCGCGAACGAATTTGCAGCGCTACTTTAATTCCGTCTTCTTAATTCGCGCGCATACGCCACGTACAACATGAGCCACGTTAACGTAACATCCCCGTCGTAACGTCGCCCGTAATACTGCGTAATTACGCCGCACGACGGAGTAGTGTGCTCTCGCGATCCAACTCCTCCGTGATGTACACGCCGTCCCTACCATCTTGACGCAACCGGGTCGCCACTCCCTTTTCTCTCATCTTTTTTCCACCCTTTTTACCGTAGCAGGAGGACTGTAACTTCGGTAGAAAATTGCGCGTGGGTGTCGCGCAGGGTAAACACTCTTTTGCGTTTAATGCAATACTTGAATAGCGAGAAACTTTTTAGTTTGTATCCCCTTTTATATTTTACAAAGTGGAAGTTCCAAGTTCTCTTTTTATAATATAAGATTTAATCGATGTGATTGAAATATCCATAATAGAAAGAAATAAATTTACATTGCGAATGGAACATTGTTAACAACGAGTAAAGAGAAAGCCTCATAATTGCCAAGTTTCAATGAATTTTTCAAATAATTAAGAAATAATGGTTTTATATTATTTTTACTTTGTTTGAAATGGTTCTTTTTTCTGTCTAAATATATTTTAAATTATTTTTCTTTATATAAATATATATTTAAGATTTAGTTAAATCTTTTCGCAGGGAATAAATGAATCATACAATGATGAGTCACACAACATTGATTTTCTGACGTGAATCGATCGTATTGATCGTTTATGTTTGACATAGTTCCTTTTAATTATGTATAAAAACTACGCTATCACGTAATTGCGCTATACGTAATTGCGTTGCTATTTAAAGACGCGATTATTTTTTTACTAGAATTGATGTATAGATACTTGTTCGTTTTGTTTGCGATTTCCGCATATTAAAACGGCTCGAAACGGCTCAAAACGGCTCAAAAATATTGATACATATTGCAAGCATACTGTGGGACTATATTTTATTATTTATTATTATTTATTTATCATATTAGAATACATATTAGTACATTTTTTTTCTACATTTTACTTTTATTTATTCTCATTTAATAGAAAAAAATCTTTTTCAATTTCATTTGTACGATAAGAATATATGCTAAAATATATGCCGTATTGTTCTCTCTCTCTTTTTTTTTTTTTTTTTTACAATAATATTTTAATCGATTATATTCAGTTTTAAATATTATGACTATGCGGTCATATGATTTTATTAACATTCCATAAAAAGCTTGTTACAATTGAAAAAAAAATGTCCATTAGTAAGTATATATGTTGCAATATAAAAAATAAAATGTATAAATAAGCACATACAGAACGCGAACATTAACGTATACTTATGCATGTATCTGTTGATCTATTTTAAACGAGCATGCAGTGCTTAAAACTGACATGTTCTCATATAATCAAACTCACATGAAATATCATACGAAAAAAGAATCATGTTTTTTACATCAGCTTGTAATTATATAGCAGCACACTGTGATGTGTGACGATGTAATGGAACCTTGTTCACGCGGATCGCGGCCACCGACTTTTTCACGTATGATTAGAAGCCTCCAACTGCAGCTTCATTTAACCACAGTGTATTTGCACGTGTACGGAATACGTAAGCTGTGCGACCAAAAGTAACACACGTGAAATCCTTTTTTTTTTTTTTTTACACGTAGTAAAGTATTTCAATCTCTTTCTCTTTCAGAGCATTGATAGCTTTGCCGGAATTATCGGTAAAGTCTTTCAAGGAACGTTTTCAAATTTGACATCATTGTGCCATCGCGACCACGAGTCCACGTCATGATAATGTATATTTATACACATCATATTTCACTCATTCATATCTCGCGCAAACTATGGTCGTCCGATTCTCAGGTGTAGTTAGCAGAGTAGCGGACGAATTTTTATCACGAGATAAAAAATGAAGTTTAATATCAGGCGACTGTATTTATTGTCGAATGTGGAACACGCGCACGCTATGTCATCCGCTGTGACGGTTAGTTGTAATTAATTGTCTTATGTTTCACGCACGCACGGTACATTTCGCCGATGCGGAGCGATGGCGCCTGTTTTCGAAAGCTTTTTCCCAAAAGCGCATACAAATTCACGTCGGGCGAAATTCACTTTTACGTGGCGTTTTGCATCGCGCGCGTATGAATGCACTCGTAACGTTTTTCCCCATTTTTTTTCCCCTCCCGGACAACCGACTCGCCCTCAACTTTTCCGCGATCGCGTCTGTCCTACGCGTAGTTACGCACGTCGTTTGCGGGAAAATATTTACGCTCTGAAGTGTGCTTTGTCCCGCTTTTGAGAGAAAGAGAAAGAGAGAGAGAGAGAGAGACCCGGAGAATGAAAATGGGTCGGAAATATTATACGGAGGAGCATCGATCGCATTTTTGCCGCATGAATGGCACTTACGTTCAAGCACAAAATAATGACAAAAATTTCCCTCTTTTTAAATTTCTGCATACGTGTATAACTTGATTGATAAGAAAAAACAGATGAATGCCTCGTGTGAAAAAAGGAGCAATTCGTTTCCGATAAAAACAAACTAAAAACCGTTGTTCTTTGAAAATAGCGTGAATGGAATTTTTATTTTACAATTCAAACATAAACGAAACGAGCAAATAGTAAATAATAAAGTCACGTTTGTCGTACTTGTTTTAATTGTAAATAAATGTTCGTGATATATTTATTATTGATTTAATATATATTTATTAAATACTAGAAAATAAATGATTCAACCCTGTAATTGTAATAAAAATAAGTGTAATATGAAATATAATTTGTCATAAACATACAAATTTCAATTATATAAAATTATGTATTCAATTATATAAAATTTTGTCGAACATTGTATTTAATATAATTGAAATTTGGTTGGCATGCAATCTAAAAAAAGAATTGGGTTGATTGAAGAATTGGAAAAATGGATTTCTTAAGCCATATAAAATGTATGCGGCTTATATAATTTAAACATTTAGAATGGCATACGGTATATCAAGCTTTTAAGAAAAATATCTCGAAATAAGAAAGAAATATTCTGTTAGAAATATAGTTTTTAAAAAATTAAATCTTGCATTTTGTAAAAAGCATAAAATACAAATAGATATAATAAAATAGTTTACAATATAGTTTGAAAAAAAAATATTACTTGAGAAAAATATTACTTGAGAATGATAGAAGAAGCAGAAAAGAAAGAATAGAATTATTATTATGATAGTCTATATTATTAATGTAATAGTTTATAACTTTTATTTTTTTGCGAAAAATGATAACAAGATATGTTATATATAAAATGAAATAGAAAATAATATAAAATATTTGATAGGCTAAAACTGATATATAAAATTGCGTAATTAACATATTCCACAATTAACATATTCCACAAATTCTCTTTACTTGATGTGTGAGTTTAATTACGATCTTCATTAAATCATTTAACCCGTAAATACTAATTTAACCGTAAATACTCGCGTGGAAATCATATCTTAATTTATTTTAATTATGATCACATGGGATTTTATTCATATCTTAATTTATTTATATTTAATGTGTAAACAAAATTTTTCATATTTATTCATAAATAATTAGAAACTGAAACGTGTTTTAAATATAAAATATAATATATAAATATAAAAAATATAAAAAACAATTTTTAAGCAGAAATTAAAATCTCATATTTTAGAAAATATTTCTTCACATAATTTTTTGATTGGTAAATGCAAGTAGCTTCCAAGTTCCGAGTTAATTCGACTCCCACGCGAGCACTTACGGGTTAATTAATATATTCCAGAATTTTTTTGCATTTTGTATTTTTCACTCAACCCGCAACATCATCGGTAATTCCGTTCGCAACATGAATAGATATGTATGCACATATGGCAAGATTCTTCTGAAAGGGATGCACGCATGCACGCACGTTTGCGATGTATCGGGGTTATATACAACATCGCACTTGCTATTCGTATCGCGGTTTCAGTCTCTGTGGCTTTTATCCCATACGGGCTGCATACGTATAGCATTACGATCCTTCTCACTTCAAAAAGAGGGTTACCATGGCGGTGGGTGATGGAAAGAAGCGAAGAGTCAAAGGGAAGCGAGAATTGTGTTACTCCTCTTTACTCTTCGACGTTGTCGCCGAAGAAATCTTGTCCGCGACTTTTTTACGAGCGACTTGAGAATTCATTGGAGCACTGGGAGATTACGAACGCTTAATTGCTGGGAAACGCCAGGATTCCCCGACATTGTCGTTCATCTCAACTTCCTTAGATGCAAGCGAGCGCACTTCTTTTAACTCCTTGCACTCGGGCGAGCGATTGTTGCAGTCCGGCTATTAAATCCGACTTCACTGAGCTTGAAAGTATCATTAAATATTGAAGATGGAGTAACTTTTACAAATTTTTGGGAGCTTTTAATTAATTTGTTTTTATTTACATGTACTGTATATAATATTATTTTGTTTATAAGACATTTAGTAGCACACATTTCTATGAAAACGCGTGTGTTATATAATACAATGTTTCATCCTTTTCTATGTATTAATATCTCAGTATTTACACAACATCGCTCAAAGTTAACGCTACGCGTGAATAATTTTGTCATACGTCATTTTGAAATACGGATAACGAAAGCAATTACACATTACATTGCGATCTCTTATTTCAAATAAATTTTTACGCATTTTTACGCGAAAGAGATTTTTCTACCGGCTGAAATAAATTACTTCTTTACAATTAATTTTTGTTCCGTATTGTGGCGTATATGTGATGCGCCACGAGCGTACCTCTGCTACTCCACATTGTTTAGTTGTTGAGTTAAATATTCTCCCGTTGTAAGTTGTTAACATCGCGTACACGTGAAATGGAGTGATATCGCGAAATGCGTTAACAGCCGTGCGATCCTGCTTTCGGGCAAGAATCCCGCGTTGGTTTCGCTGGACCGTATTTCCTCGGCAAACGCAGCTTCCTCGCTCCGAAACGCTTTATTACTGACCTGTATTCACTCGGGATTTAACTTCTGCAGACATTAACACAGCGAGCGAGCGAGTGAGCGAGCGAGCGAGCGAGCGTTCCGAAGTTTCATGGGACGAGTTTATATTCTTCGCCGGTGGCGACCGAAGTACGCGGTCTCCTTAATTGCGGACGATAGTGTCGTGCAGGTGGTTCTTGCAATTTAAATAGCACATGACAGGAGACGCCCCCGTGTTCCGCTCCCGTGATCGCGAATCGCGTTTGGCTCGACCGGCATTCTTTGTATCTAATACATAGACGTGCCCGGCATATTTCGCCGCGGTGCGTGCGCGGAATTTTGCGTTTAATTAACGAGTGAGCGTTTATTGAATACTCGATACTTGGGTTATTGTCTTTTTTCAAGCCTGCCAGGCTGAGGAACTGAAATTTAAGTTTAGCTAAAAGTTCTTTTCAAATTATCAACTCACGAACAGTTACCAGCTTAAAAATCCTCCGGTGAGATGAAGAGAGTTTTTAATTATCCGTACAATTTTAATGGGATGCATCGAAATTTTTTTTAAAGCAGCGGCTTTGTTTTTCTTTTGTTCGTTTCTAATAAACAATTCAAACTAATAAACTAATAAACTAATAAACTAATAAACAAATTTCAATGCAATTCATCGAAATTCTAGTTTTTGTGTCAATATTTTGTGCGATCTACATAGACGGCTCTATATATAGATATATATGTGAAATTTACATATGTGGATAAGAACATGTGCCCGATTTAAAAGCTTCTTTGAAGCAATGTTTCATGTGCTAAAAATGATATATGAAAGTCTTGACGTCATCGAAATCGGTCGCATACTCGTTCAAATATCGTGCTTCGACCAGCCAGTCTTCCAGACACGGTCGTTTTTAAATAGACGCAGACCTATTTTACAAGCGTATAAATCTTAAAATTCGACTCGTTAAAATACAAGTTTGTCGAGTCCGCTTTATCGAAGTATACGAGAGCAAAGCATGTAATGATGATACACCATGAGCGACAGCACGAATAGCAAGTCAGCGTTATGTTGTTATGTAAACTTCATGAAATATCTCGACTGAAAATACCAATTCCTCAAACTTCCACTATGCACGTATGTTACATTTGTTATACCTTCAAGATTGTAGAAAGTCTCGTGTATTATTTTAAATTTTATCAAAGTTGAGAAAGTTTCTTTAAAAACGACATAACCATATGCACATTTTATATTTCATTTATCTTCTTCCTATGTGCGATAACAAAAATTCATATTCAATCGTATAGAATTTTATTCGTTGTTTATTTAAAGCCAAATCGGCCAATGTCGGGTAACGCATCCATTTGACATTCGTTCATTTAGATATTTCACAAATCAAAATGTGCCATATTTCCGCGACGAATTTTATTACATTATTGTTACACACAATTATAATATTTTCACTTTGATATACATTTGCTGCTCCGAGCGAATATATTCATCATTTGGGCAAACACGTGCCGTATTATGTGTACTGTCTAAAAATTTATATACAAACTAGTTTCGTAATTTTTCCAATATTCCTGATGAAACGCCAGTTAATTCGACAATTCGATTTATCTCAACATCTGCCGATGCCAATGACATTTCATTCATTATTAAGTGAATCGACGTCTGACGTGGCCTCGCGTCAAAGGACCGTCTCGTTTTACGTTCGGGCTTTAATGAATTCAGGTGAACGAACGTATGGCACACGAATATAAACGTGAATGTTCGTCCCGTTCGCTGTTTGCTCCTCGTATTACTCACTTCGGAGCCACTGAGGACAGTCGGCAAACGATAAGATGGCACAAGACGCGATAATGTGACGCTATTCATCGAAGCGTTTCGCTATTCCGCACGCGGTTGCAGAATTACCCTATACAAGCGAATCCAACTGATCTTCTGGGAGATGTGTTTCCATAAGGAAACTAATTTGGTAGACGGTTCTATGGTAGTCCATATACACACTCGGTTACGAGGATTTGCCTTTTTTGTAGCCCACATTTCGGTGGTCTACGCGATTGCCGTTTTCGCGAACTTTCGTAAATGAATTTAAAACGCGGTTCGGATTTTTTTACTTAATTTGTAGATTTTACGATGAGCGCCGGAATTAATTCGCCGCGTGCAAGTGATACTGTTACAAATAAACAAATAAGCGCAAAGTATTATAATTTTTTTTCAACAACTAAAAATCTAGTACAGCGGTCATATTCATTTGTAAATAAGTATTAATATAGCATGATGTATAAATGGAATTAAATTATTAATTATAATTATGTGATTAAATAATATTAAAAATTTTAAGTAATTGAATATTAATTGACATATCGTATTGATGTTATATTTTTTTTAATGATACATCTCCATATTCAAGTTTACTTTAACCGACCTACATTTTACACACCCAGAATTCTATTTACATTATTTTATGTGTTATGTATTTGGATACGCATTCTATTACATATTTTGTACATACACGCAATTTAAATGCTTTTCATATTTGACAGAGTATATAAAATTATAATTAAAATTTTTTCCCACGAATTGTAAATTATTTTTTGATGTAAATTATCTTTTTGTAGTTGTATTACTATTAATTTTTTTATTGTAAAATACTTTTTATTTTGAAATTGATTATATACTTGATTTATAACGGTAAGAATTTTGCATTGTATTTTCTCGTATCTTTCTAATTGTATAATTATCTACCTACAACTTTCTTGAAGCGTCTTTTTATTTCTTTAATTACAACGCGAATAAATCGTATCCGTTAGGTATTTTAGTCTATTTCCCGAATCATTACAAGCGGTAACGGTTTCGTGAGAGAGCTCGATTAACTTCAAACCTCATGTTCGGCCTTTCGCTCGTTTCGCCGTAACTATCGACAGTGCCGTAGAAACAGACTTCTCCTTTTGCTTTACTAGTCTACCAGTTACTTGCCGAACTTCAGCAGCGACTATATAGATACGTACAGTCGATCGTATGGTTCACAATCGAAATTTGATCATCGGGAGCTTTTGCCATGCGCTTCAGGAAGTTCGACTCTAATTCTCCTCCTCATTCTTGTCGAATTCAATTCGATCGGCGTAACAGCCAATTTTGCCGTCACGAGATCGAAATTATTTTAAGACCGAAATGTCGCGAACTTTCCTTTCGTGTCGCGTTATATATAATTCCGCAGATTTTTTTTTTTTTTTTTAGAAGCGAGCCTTCTCGCTCATAATATAATCCAAATGAGTCAACTATTTAAATAGATATTGAACATTATTAATTACCCGCGAATAGGGAAAATGAACGATGGAATCTGTCATTGTAATACCATCCATTAAGCGGTTAACCGAGGATTACCGCGAATGCGCTTATGCAAGTTTAGTTGTATTTTGTCATGATAGTTGTACCAACATCATTATAATCATCCTATCGCGCCAATGCGTTTCGTTGCGATACAATCGTTTATTTGCGCGTCGCGCTAAATGGGTAAGTGTGTCGAACCGGTATTACGCACTCAGTTATTTGCAAAACAATTGCATCATCGTACGTCACCGTTTCGCAAACAAAGGATTCGGTTATTAAATAATACGTGCCGTGAGCTCTTGGTTTTGTATCGTTTTGTTCTGCTCCCCCCTCTCTCTCTCTCTCTCTTTCTCTCTCTATCTCTCTCTCTCCTCTCCTCTCTTCTTCTCTCCTCTCCTCTCTTCCTCTCCCTCTCGTTCCCTCCCTTGCTCCTTCCCCTCCTCTACCCTTTTTCTTTCATCCGAGAAACGTGAAATAGAGAGGATGAGACAGAGGAGGAATGTGTGTGAGGAGTAGAAAGAGGAAGGAAGTTTGCAAACATTCGCGCGGACGCGTGCACGCCCATGGCGAAACATTGTAATGCAAATCCGCGACGCGCACGTCAAGAAGCAGGAAAAACGAACTCCCCCTCGGTGACAATTAATATCACAACGCTCGCGCGCGCCCGCAAGAATTCCCGCCGCGTCCTTCCGACTCCGCGCGCGTGACACGAATGCACACTGAACTATAACCTGTGGTTTTCCTTGTCCTTTGTGTTGCAGGGTAAGACCAGTCCGCCCGAACCAACGTCTCACCGACGACGACAACGACAACCACGGCGACGACGACGACGACGACGACGACAACGACGACGACGACGACGAAGACGACGACGACGACGACGACGACGACGACGACGACGACGACGACGACGAAGACGACGACGACGACGACGACGACGACGACGACGAGCGAAACTCACGGCGCAGCACCGTCGACTCGTTTTCACCACGACTTCATCCGTCAGCGACGTGTCCGTCACTCCCGTCGTCTGCCACTGTGTCTTCTGGCGGAAAGTGCGCGCGGATCCGATGTGAGACTCGTGAGTTCCGACGAGCATCGAGATCGACTCGCGAAAAGTCATCCGCGATTCCGCTCGACAGTAAGGTAACGCGAGATTATCCCGTCGTGCGTAACACACGCGTCGTCTCATCCGAGACGCGTCGGCGAGATCGCGACATTCGCGCGTTTCTCCACAGTGTCGGGAAATACCGTCCGGGATAATCGCAGGACTCGTCGTCGTCACTCGCCGTCGACGACATGATCTTCAGGGTGACGTTGTTGGTTGTGTGCATGCTGCTGGCCGGTGCGAGATCCGAACCGAGACCGCGATCGCGACCAGTGCCGATCTATTCGAATCAGTTTGCCGTTTACGTGCCCAGCGGACCGGAGACTGCTGATGAGATCGCCCAGGAGCATGGATTCGACAATCATGGACAGGTAAGTCCACTAGTACTTTTCCTAAGGAGAAAGCGATGTCGAGAATATCGCCTTAAAGAATTTCCCGTCTCGAAACTGACTACGAACAGAACAGGACATTCACGTTGTGAATATTATAAATTTAGTAAAAGTTTTTCTCTCTCAAATTTTTATAAATAGAAATAGAAATATGCGATAATATATATGGGGCTATCGAAATCACAGTCAATGAAACGATTTACATATTTTTTCTTCTTTGTTAAAAAAAAAAAAGAATATGTATAAATTAATAATTTGTACATTATCATAAAATTTAAATGGTGAGAATTACATAATTTTTACTTTAATGGTTTTTGTCTGATTCTTAAGAAGTTGAGGAAGTCAACATTAATTAAAGGAGAACGTTGATGTCCGATTAAATTATAAATGTCCGAATGCCTCGGAAAGCAAGATTCTTTACGAAGAGATGTTCTCGAACGCAGTTCCGGATTCCTCGAGTATCCTTGCACTTTGCAAGATTACCGTGGGACCAGTTAGCTTTTGGCAACGCGTGTTCGTCGTTCTCCACGTCGAATCACGTATTGACGTTTATCCGTCCCGGCGTCGATGATGAGATTAGATGCTCCGTTACGGGCGATGCTGTACCGTCGAGATCATAGACGGGGAAAGGGTGTCGATCATGTCGAACAGGTTGGGGGGGGGGGAAAGAGGCAGGCGGGAGAACTCAATTTAACGAGACAGATTGGATGGTGGCACTGCTGGAGGGTTCTCTAACATTGTCGTTTGTATCAGAAATGGCTATCTGATGTAGGCTATTTCTTGCAACCTTGAAGTCATCGTAATATAATATATAATCGAGTAAGAATCGTGAATTAAGATTAACTTGCAACAATTGCAAGATTAACTTGCAACCAATTTGCATATTAAGATTCATTTTAATTCACAAATCAACGGAACATTATCTATGGAATCATATCATGTTATCCATTAAAATAAATTAATGCGTGTTACAACAAATTATATAATTAAGATAAATTATTTTTAGATTAGTCTTCTAATGAGAATTAATATTAATTATGTTATAAAATATATCATCTCAATCAGATTATGCTAAATTACACTGATTATTTTCATATAGGAATTTTTTTATATTAAATTTAAAAAAAGAGATTAAAAGCTATTAGGAGTAGATTAAAAAATTTAAATCTCTTTGTAGCTTAAATTTTTATCATTGAAACATTGATTTTGAATTGATTTAGGTATTCATGGATGAATGATTACGATTAAATTACAATTATTTTAATATAGGGATTCTTTTTAATATTAAATTTAAATAAAAGGATCAAAAGCCATTAGGAATAGATTAATGTTAAAAAAATTTAAATCTCTTTGTAAAGCTTAAATTTTTATATCATTGAAATATCGATTTTAAGTTGGTTTAGGCATCCATGGATGAAACTTTGATTGGTGAAGTTTGAAAGCATCTTCTATAATGTACAACGAAACTACCTTGCGTGTCAACAGCGCCGTGTTGATCGGTGTTTAACGAATGCGACTCCAATTACTTTATAACAACCTGACAGAGAGAAAGAGAGATCGGTAACGCGTTTTGCTCCAGTTTTCGGCTGGCGTAACTGTGCACGTCCTTGTCTATGAGTGGATACGGGAAGTGTGGCCGGTTTACCACTGATAAGGCGGTTGATAAATACCGTATCGTGTATGCCGAAGTTGTGCATCGCGGCCAGGCAACAGCGAACGTGACAGAAACATCGCATGCTAAATAGTCATTTATATAGCCCGATTGCACGCTAGGCACTCGTTCATATTGCTCGACACACATTACCGCAAATATGGGCACGCTGACCGATATGTGTGTCTAAAATCTAAAGTTTGCATTTAGCGAAATTTATTCAATAATCCATAATCGATTCTCCTTTACTCAGCCAGAATTTTCTAAATTATTTCCTCTCACAATATTGACGCCTAATTGAATATGTTTTTCAAACAGTTTGTAACATCATTGCTTTAACATTTTCTATTAAGAGAGGATCTTTCTTCAACTTTGACAAAAAAATCTTATTATTGTGATTTATATTATGGATGAATTTCAATTTTGAATCGCCCTCTATCTTTTATCAGATTGCTTTTCACCTAACATTTCGTTACGTCACATTTAAAATGTAAAAACGTCGTCGTAACTTACAGCTTCGAAATATCATGCAAACGACGTAACCGCGTCTAGTAGGATATATAAATGCAGCGTGATATAAAATATTTTCTATCCACATGCTGACCATACAGGTTCTCAATACCAGATCTCTGTCAAGGTTCTCAGCATTCGAGCGATTTGCATTTGTAGCATATAAAACACCGGTTATGATATTAATTGCTACGGTAAAACAATTGCGTAAGTAGTCGAGCTGAAAGTGATGCAATAGAAAAAGTAATTTTAATAATAAATCCGTGGATTATGCATGATTGTGGAATATATCATATGTTCGAAATAATATCGAAATGCGAGTCGAATTACTCGAGCATACAGAGTGAAGATAGATTGCATTACCAATATAATTTGTACAAATTATGTTATATTTAGGATTAAACGCACGTTTAATTAAAAATGTTTATATAGTAATGTAATTATCTTTGACATATTGTAATCGTTTATTATAAGTAGTTTTGTTTTTATTTTATATTTTTATTTTATTTACTTCAGTGTTAGATATCATTTGAAACATAAATTATCTCAGTTACATTTATTATATCGTTGCGATCTTTGTCGTGTCAATATTCTTTCTCTCAAATTCAATTGTGCGATGAAAATCTACGAAAATTTATACGACGTAATTGAGTCATGCTGCTTAATTGCAAGTGTACGGAAGAATTTCACCAGTTTCTTTTTCTCCGACATAAGGTAACACGCTTTCGCATTTCCCTAGTCACCAGCAATAAACTTTTTACATCTGCCTGTGCCGAGAAAATTGAGAGATCGTGCCCCGTTATTTTCTTCGCGCTTTAATTCACCGGTGAGAATTTTCGCTCGGCGGATTTGACGGCGCGCTTACAAAATCTGATTCCGCCGTATGAACGCCGTATGAACGAGTTGATCCAAGCGAGTCAAACGTCATTGTGTGTAAAACAGGGCGAGTTTCTGTGATCTGTCGAGTTATGTGATCGTGCCGGTGATATTCTCGATCTCGGCAGACAAGCGACAAAACGCGAGCGGAGCCTTCACATCGAATGACTATATGCTGGATCTGGAATTTTTTATGGCGAGATGAATTGCGGCAATGTGGAAGTTCTCTCTGAAAGATAACTAAGCGCAGGAAATATGAAAAGAGGAAACGCGCAGAGTAGAATTATAGAGAGAACGCATCTCTTCTGATAACTTATCACATTATGAACAGTAAAATATTACAAGCATCGGGCGTAATGTAACCTGTTTTCATAGAAAACTATTTAACGGTCTTAAAACTGTTTAAAGGTTAATGTAAAAATATTAATTCGCATTATTACATGAAAGAATGTCGAATGCAATCCTAAACGTTAAATATATAAGTTACTTTCGATTATTTAATCTCAAAGCTTCGAAATTATTACTTTATTATTTTAATAGTGCGAGCTACATGCTGAGCATTTCATTATCTTATAACAAAACATTATTTTGTTACTTTTAACTATTTGATAAATCTAGTTTACTATTTGATAAAGCTAGTTTCAAAAGATTCCGGTAAAGTTTATTTCTTATGATAACTGATAAAAATATTGTAATTGTAAAATGTAGAACGTTTTTTTTTCTGTGTGGCTTTATATAATTATGCTTTTCTAAATTCGATATATAAGTAACAATTTCCTAGATCGGAACCTAGGTCAATGTCCACGTTTATAGTGAAAATTTTATACGGAACTCTTTTCTTTGTTGTATTTATGTACGGTCGGTGACACACGCAAGAATATCTGCTTGTATTGGCTCAATCTAAAGCATATCATCAACGCAACAAACGTCCAGAAAAACCGTTATTTCTCGTAGATAACAGTTGATGTCCCATATGAGAGCATATCCCCCATTCTATCTCCGTTTTTGCCATTTTTCGTGCATTCGTTGTAAGTGATTTTACGAGAAACAAAAAAGAATGGTGAGAATTAAAAAAGATGAATCAAGAGGAGAAGGGAGAAAAACGAAGGGCACACAATAATCGTCATGCATACACGGCAGCACATCGGCGAGCGGCGGTTTATATTTGCTAGGCCGCGGTAATAAACTTTTATCTCGCAACACGTACTCGCGGAGAGAACGAATTCTCTCCTTTTCGTTTTTTTCATTCGCGTTCTCGCGCTCCCGTCTTTCTCTCTGTCCGGAACGCGAAACCGACCGGTTGACGCGGGGTGGTAGAAAAAGGGAATAGTTGCGAGGGGTAGAAAGAGCGGCGCGCGCGCGGAGTGAAAAGAGGGGCTTCGCCATTCCGTACATCATCTCCCGACGAGATAAAAACTTTAACGCTCGTTGTTGGAAAAATGTGACCACTGCGTGCAGTGGAGAACAGAGAGGGAGAGAGAGAGAGAGAGAGAGAGAGAGAGAGAGAGAGAGAAGGAGCGATGGTGGAAACTCCGCGAGAAAATCGCAGAAACTACCACGCGTTACGTCCACGACGAGTCCGAGAACGGACGTGTCGTGTATCGCACGGCGGAAACGACGCGTTTCGCGGCTTGAGAAAATTTTTTTTATGGTTACATTAGAGCACGCAACTATCACAACTTAGTTGGATTCATGCGATTCCTCGCGAGAAGCGGATAAAAAGCGCACGAACTTCAGGCAAGCTCAAACTTTAACAATATACATTGCCCTTACGAAGCGTAAGTTCCGGTTAATAAGAGAAATAAGCGCAACTTGAACGAATTAAATTTATTCTAAAAATATTACGATAATTTTTAAATTGGGTATCTAAAATTAATTTTTCTTTCTGATTTCAACTCACCATACATAAAAAATTGATTTTCTGCATTTTTTTTTAGAAAAAACACAAAGTTGTTTAAGGTAATATATTTTTGTCTATGAAGCCTTTAAATTTAAATAATTTTATTATTTTAAAACTGAATAAACAGAAAATTCATTTAAAATATATTTTTTGATTCACTTCCCAGAATCTGTTTAGACTCTAGCAATTTAGTAATCTAGGATCTAGTAGTCTTGGAACTCATTTGTCCCTTGACAGGAGTGGATTGTGTAACGGCGGTCGAATGTTTTAGTACTCGCTGACACATCGTTTAAGTGACAGGCGGAAAAAAATCCGCCGAACTATGCTGCTATTGTGTGACAAAATGTTAAACTCACGTTCGACAATTGCTTTACTATGTGACCTCATAATATCCGCCGTGTCCGAGCGTGCGACGAGAAGGCGACAGAGGCAGAGGGCGATAGACGCATGCAAATTTGCGAAATCCGGCTATTATGTAAAGCGGAGAGAGATCGTTGGTAGTCGGGGTATTTTGCGAAACCCATCGACGTGGACGGATCAGGTGCCGGGAAATGATGCGATAACGCGTATAATCTTATTACAAATATGTCAATAACTGACTAAGATAACACATTCTAAATATTAAATGAAATAATAAAATAAATATTATTATACTATATTTATACTATTTTCGTTTTACATGAGAAAGGTTTCTATAATATAGCTATTTTATCGTAATCCTCTGTTATATCTTATAACATAAAAATTGAGAAACGAAAATTGAAGAAAAATCAAAAAAATCTTAAGTTTCAAGATTTTATGGATTTCAAGATCATTAATGTCAGTTGCCGGAATGCACGAGATTGTACCGAATTGGCACGATTTCGCAGGCAAATAACTTCATAACAACAAACTCGATAAATTGGAGTCCGTGAAATTTCGCGCATAAGGGCGTTAATAAAGTTCCGCCTCATTTCCTACTTTGGTAATAAGTTTCGTCCAACTCGGCCAAACGTTTCTCCCGAGTTATCTGTCGGACGGACGAGTTATCTGTAGTAGGAGCAAATTGAACGTTACGATGAAGGGATGCGATGTGTGTGTGTGTGTGTGTGTGTGTGTGTGTGCGCGCGCGCGCGCGCTGTGCTGTGGGGATAGCCCAAAATTAAAACATATTAGTCCGATCGACACCGGCACTCAAACGTCGAACGTGTGGGAATCGAGTTTCGTGTGGCGCTCGAGTTAAGCTAATTGATTATCCTTCCGCCGCCGGCGGACCCCCTGCCCGTAATCGCGGGTATCAAATTTCTCGCTATACCTGTTACGTTTCGCAAGGAGCGAAGCGAGAGCGCGCGCTTAGGTTCGCCAGAATTTACGGCAGGTTAGTAACGTGATTACTCTTCCCAGCTCTGTGGCGGGCTGGCATATCACGAGCATCCCACCCGATTCTCTCTCTCTCTCTCTCTCTCTCTCTCTCTCCCCCTCTCCCTCTACCCCCCTCTCTCTCTCTTACCCTCCCTCTTTCCCTCCCTCTGTCTCTCTTTCTCTCTGCCCCTGAAATTAAGCGCGGAACTTGAATCTTTTATCACGATTTCCTGTCAACCGTGAATTTCCACGCCGCTGTCGTGTATATGGTCGTGTATATGGTCCTTTAAAAAACGCGGCATATTTTTTCATATTTCCTACGGGAAACTTGAAATTTATATGTTCTTGCTGAAAAGTTGATGGGATGGAAGGTTATTTGTCACGATGTTTTAATTTTAATTTACAAGTGAGATAGAGTGAGGAATTTTGATATGTACGTTTGTAACATTTGTAAAAATTGTCAAGTGTATTTGGATTAAATCTTTTTTAAACGCGTTTGATGATTTCACTTCACAGTTTAAATATTCTTTAAGTATTATTTAATTTAAATATTATTTAAATAACCATTTGTAGTTTTTAATTAAAGTTTTTAATTTTTATTACATTTTACTTTATTCTTCAAATATAGGATTTTAATTAGTTTTGAAATTTATATATATATATATATATATTTATTTTTTTTCGTTTCTGTCAAAATTGACAACAATTATATTTTATATTATAAAAATATTTGATACATGTATAGTATATATTTCGAAAACATGGCGTTGATTAGAAAGTAGAAATTCGTACATCTAGCTTAATAGAAAAAAAAAAACCTTCCTTTTAACCTTAAGCAATTAGATCTCTTGGAAATTGATCGTTACTTAAGCGAAGAATGAGGCCACGCTATTGACACGCGTGTCATAATATACCAGCCCGTATAATCGCGAAATCAAACTGCCGGTGGTATCAATTGTTTCGCAAGACAGACAATTAAGCTCGTCGGAATTGACTGCGGGTCGGTAACATGGTTATATATATATATATATATTCTCTCTCTCTCTCTCTCTCTCTCTCTCTCTCTCTCTCTCTCTTTCTGTCTCGTAACCAAGTCAGACCTTCTCCATGACGATCCGAACTCGAACCCGGCGTGTCGGGTTACGACGTTATGAACGATAGTAAGAGTAGATCTTAACACACCTTTCTGATCAGCGGCAGTAAGTACGTATCGTGTGCGAAGGAAACCACACATAAACTCTGTCTGTTCCAGAAATGCTCACTCGTTGCATTAAAGCATTAAGGCGAGGCCGCTCGTGGAGAAAGGATACGCGGAGGTTTTCCCACGTGTATAACCGCACTCGAGGCATACGTCAGTTTAGATACGGGGTGTTTCATGTAAACAGTCCTGTTGATGCATCACGCATCCTATGACGTATTTGCTAAATGAAAAAAAAAATTATAACGTAATATTACGCAAAAAATAGACCAAATAGTTATTTGATGAAGTTATTTGACGAAGCTATTTTTTTCTTTCAAAATTAAAATTTGAATTATTCCGCATTTAAAAAAAGATGTTTTTTTTTTGTTTCTGATATAATATTATTATGATAATCTTTTTTAATTCTTCAGACATATGACAATTTAAACATACTACTTACATCGGACAGAGATTGGCTAAATTTGATTTAAATTTGGCTTCTCTATGCTCGAGCAAAGTTTTATTAAGATCTAAGTTCCAATGTTACTTGATGAAATGCTGAAATACTGCCATAATTCCCTCTCAAGACAGAACTCAGAATAAAGTTGGCTTAGTTGAAACTTGTTACAATGCGCTATACTAATATAAAATTGTATTAAGATATGCATAACTAGGCCATTTTGCGTGAAACATTCTATACTTATTCTCCGTCGTCTATACTTCCACTCCCACGCTATGTACTACCTGTATACTTGTTTTTTTTTTTTTTTTACGGTTACGTTATATTATATATTTTTCCACGATGATGGCTGCCACGATATTCTTTTTTTTTCTCACTACGAGAAAAACACAATTTTCTATGATCATTCTTAAGCTCGCGGTAAAATGTACACTGTTGATAACAATGAAATTGCCCGGCTTTATGAAATTGAAATTACTTGAATACAAATGACATTTGAAGACGTGATATAAGAAAACGCTATGTGCTATTTTTAGAATATTACTCTTTACTATGAAAAAAATCTCTTTGCTAAAACGAATAAAGTTAATAATAATAATAATAATAATAATGACAATAATAATAATAATAATAATAGATAAAAGAAATCTTGTGTCATTACAAAGTTGACAGAATCAAATAGGTCGAACGTATAATAGGCATGGTTTGGTGAGAAATTAACATAAGGGAGACGTTCAAAAATTTCCAGTTAGCTTGATGAAGGGTTGAAAACAATTTTCCGCGAGAGGAAATACTTTCTGGCCGATGATACCCAGTGTTGCGGATGACGGATTAGGTCGTCAGGGTATAAAAAATAAATATTTTTACACCGGGAGCGAAAGAAAGATCGGATGATCCGTTTGGAGGGTGCTCTCCTCCAGTTCCAGATGCGCCGTGACGCATGACGGAGGCACCGTTGTCAACTTTATATCTGCTGCCACAATTTCCGCGAATCGTTTCATCCCGACAGACCGTGAAAAATCAGTTTCCTTCCGCGTCGTTCGTTCTTACCCCGATCTCGTAAACCTTTGCGCGCAAAATCTCTTGATTTTTAGCGCGTCCAATATTTTTTCAACTTCTTCTTTTCACGTTCCCGTTTTTCTCTGATTTGTTTTTGGTCCGGTTTTACTTAGTCTTTGTACAGAGCGGAACAAATTAGTTCTGTATTGTTATCTAAAAAAGCCCCTTAGGCAGTTTTTGACAATAATCGATTTTCTAAAGAAAAATATAACATACAGTAGATACACATTTACGATTTTATAATTTCAAATTTCATTCATTTGATGTAATATATAAAATAATATATATATATATATATATTCGTGTGTTTTTGTTAAGTTTCGAAAAAGTTTTCAAACGAAATTATTTAAATTCTGTGAAATTTTTAGGTAATTGTTAAAATTGTTTTATTAATATTGGAATTCTATCGTTGGATGTTTTTATGAATATCCAGTTACCGGATACATGTTACGACACAAAATTAGTTCTTTCCTTCTTCAGTTTCGGATTTATAAAGCAGGATCGTTGCGTCGCGCGACTTTGTACTCATATTTTTCTGAAAGAAGACGATAATAACGAGTCAAGACGTATATAAGCCGCTTACACCAGGAATCTTCACTTGCACCCGAGGCGACCGAGTATTAAGATGCAAAAGATATGCAGCGAATTCCTCCTCCAGGGAAGGGATGTTATACGGGATGTGCCAATTCTACTATATTTTCATTCGGAATCATTCTTTGGCGAATTTGAAATCCATATTTTTGTGGATTACAGACGCAAATGTATATTTTCTTGAAATTTTCAAGATTGGAACAACATGGTGATTCAATTTCGTGATGATTAAATCCAAAAATTTGAAGGATATTAATCATTCAACAAATATCGTTTAAATTATAAATGATTAATTTATAAATGATTATTAATTAGTAGTTTAATATATTTTGGAAGCGTAAACGAAGTAATTTTTTTCTTTCTGTTTGATTAAAAAAAAGTATGCAGATTAAATATTAACGGAGGCGTAAGCGGATATTTAAAAAAAATGTATAAAATCAAATAAATTTTTTATCGATATTCGTAGAAACAAAATCAGTTCGTGGAATTGACGGTTAAAAGTCTGAGCATTACGTTTGCGACACTTGGTATATTTGGGATGTGCATTATATCAATTATATCGCATGGCGCGTTATGATTAAGGATGAAGTTTATACCTCGACTTGATTCAGGATATTTATTGAATGTTATCCCGATTGCAGCGATTGTATTGTTGACGGAATGCGTCGCGACAGCATTCTATGCATCGCGTGTTGTTTCGCAGTTCATGCCAGGGTATGTTCTTAGTACAAGACGCAGTTTCGCAGCTAATTCGCAAGGGAAATCATGCTTTTGATGCAAATTCGCAAATGCAAATTGCGCGCGAAAGTGTCAAAGTCTCTCCGAAAGTATAACTTACGTTACGTTCAAAATCACGTAGTTCATGTATATTTAAGAGTCCACGTACTAAATTATACATTCTTATATTTTTGGCATAACGCTCTCCCTGGGATCGCCTCCGATAAACAAATCAGTTGCAAAATATGTATCGAACGGTTATTCTTTTATAAATTGAAAAATAATCCCGATACTAAGGATTTGAAAATCTATTTAATTATACATCACTGTATTTTGTACTACGATATCCAGATAAAGTGGATTATTGGCTTAAACTGTTCATTATTTAGTAGCTAAATGTTTGATTATTAGTCATGCAATATATGAGGTTTATTGTGCGGTTTGCGTTAAACCTCAAATATACATTTTCGATTAAAATTCGAGATAATGTTTTCTCACCGAAGGTTTAATTAGATATGATCTCTTTAATTGCTAAAGTAAATAATTCAATTGAAGTAGATAATCGAATTGAATTTGATTGAGTTTTTGTTAAAGTAACCCACTTAGAATCAATTTAATTAATTAACGAATTCTGTTATATCATTTTCTATATATTAAGCAACTTTGCGCGTCGATTTAAATTTCTACATGGTAGATCTATTAGGTAGATCGATTTTAAATTTGCGAAGACTTGAAATTTAATACTAATCTTACGAAACATTGCATCTCTATATATTAGCATTAAAGTGTGCTGCCATTGGTGGCCTTTAGTTGTTAGTAAGAAACATCATGCATTCGATGACTGACGAGGCGAAACATGACTGCCGCGTTGTTTGCCTAATTGACGCATAATTTGGCTATAGTGATGTCCATACACGTATGGCCACCGTTTGTATATTCAAATTCATTATGATTCTCACCTAAACAATTAATTATAATGCAAGTTTATGGTCGATCAAATTGGTTCCTGAATTACACAAGCAAACTCCGATACAGAATTTCGGAATTACCAATAGAAACTATTTAAATATTTTATTTTCGCATATCTATTCGCATCTTCTATCAACATTGTAATCTCGAAAAGACAAGCAGAATATTAATCAGAATAATTATCTATTGAATATGTATAGTTGCTTAAAAACATTTTTTTTTACGTTATGATAATATTTCGAAGAAATTATCTTTTTTTTTATTTATCTTTTTAGATTTAGTTCATTTTAAATAACTTCCACTGGAAGTTCTTACTTTAAAAACCGATACTCTAGCATTAACATCGTTAGAACGTTTAGAAGTTTACGTTAATCGCGAATGTGTGTCTTATTGCCACATTTTTTTTGTTCGACGTCGACGTCTTTTTTATCGGAGACTCGCGCGTTGGATGTCGACATCCGCAACATCCGCGACATAGATCGCTGCATTAGATCGAGCTGCATTATCTCGGGCATGTTGCGAGGCTGCGCGGATAGATCTCCCCCACCCCGAATCCCTTTCGCGAAACCGGGCCCTGCACGTGTGCGCCATACGTCACCGTATATGGGGAAACCGGTACCTCGAGAAACCGGCCGACGGAGCCGTTTAACGGGGTAATTGTACCGTTGCCGCGAGAAAACAGATGCGGCTCTCGGTATTAGACACGCGCCTTCCGTGCTTTCAGCCGACAGACGCAAAAAACAGAAGCCACCCAGGGACCCACTGTCTAGCACCATCGTCTCTATCCTACCATTCACTCTCTCACCTCGCCTCTCGCATCTCTCGAGATAACGTTTGCTCCTCTTTTCGAGCCCTCTCACGTACGCGCGCCTTCCCTCTCCCCCCCCCCCCCCACATACACACACACACACTCATTCTCTTTTACTTATACTTCCTCATTCGCCGATTCTTCTCCATCTCTTTTCCGCATATTTGCTCGTTCATTTACTTTTTCGGGCATTCGCAAATTTTTTGACCTCTCACTCTCTTGTATATATTTTTCTCTCTCCTTCTCTCTTTTTGCTCCCGACGTTCTCGTTTGGCCGGTTCTTCCGACGCGGTTCCTCTCTGGCTTTGTGATGACCAGACATTTGTCCCACCGGGAACATCCGCGTATACTGCAAACAGTAATGAACAATCCGCGTGTGCGCCTGCGAAACCAGACAATTTCGAAAAATATCACACTCGCGCTACAACGGCGCAGATTGGGACGTGTCCCTGGCCCTCTCCTCGGCCGTGTCGAACGTTTATCGTGTTCATTTACCGTGGACGATGTCGCCACACCGTCGCTACGTGCGCAGATCGCGTTTTACGGTCTTGCACGCGATTCGTGTGTATCGTCGCCTTTATTTTCGACGAAAATCCCACTTTTCCAACTTGGAATTTCCTCAAAAAAATAATAACTGTGCACAAGAAAACGCGTGTAATTTCCGAAGAAATTAATAAAATTAATATAGAAAAATTAAATTAATATTTAGGAATTATAAATAATAAATTGCTAAAGGGATTAAATAAAAATTGAAGAAGTTTATTTAAATAATTAATAAGGAAGTTAAACGAGGCGGAAATTATTGCAACTTTCCTCGCTGCCGCTACCGGCGTCCTTCTCTTATTAATGAAAAAGTAGATCCGACATCGAATGAGTGAAAGTATCGAGACTTTCAAATGAATTCGTTCGTTTGTGATGCCGGCATTCTTTGGAAATATTTTCAAACGATGAAATGTCACGACATCCTGCAGCATTTTATCGTCCGATTGCCACGTTAGAAGTAATCGTTATCGCGCAATAATTTCGAAAGCCGTCTCTCTCTCTCTCTCTCTCTCTCTCTCTCTCTCTCTCTCTCTCTGCGGGCACTTCATTATCCCGCGAATATACCGCATCCCAGGTAGATATGCAACGAGACTGCTTTACGTTTTATATATATATATATATATATATATATATATATATATATATGACGTTCTCTTTTTTTATTATTTACGAATTTACGTTTACGATAGTTGTTGGACAGTCGCGCGATGTATATGGTATTGGGAAGAGTCGCTCGTTGATTTACTCCACAATCGGAAGATACTCCAAGAAATCGACTCACACACGCCGATTACAAAATTTATGGTCGAGCCGTAACATTACTTCTTCTCTGTTACGAGAAGAACCCTTCCTGTGTCTCAAGGATAATGTGGGTATCGCACGAGGAATGGCACTTACGAATACTAATGTGGCGATTGTTGCGGAATATATCGAATATATCGCAGGTTCTTTTTATTCTTTTCCACGCGTCGCGTATTTAAATTAAAGTGAAAATTGAGATATGTAAATATATATTTAGATACATGTTGTATGTAAAATATCGATGTTCACTAATATGTTTATGAATGTTTTATGAAAATTAATATTATTGTATTATTATTGATATATTACATTACTAATATACAAGCATGTCTACAATACAAGTGAAAATTAATTGATTGTTATCTATAATTATTGATATTGATAATCTATGTTAATAATAATAATTTTAAGTTTAATGGTTACATAATTAAACAGATAATGTCTTCGCGTTGCTATAATGTAACTATTTTATAATTGCAATTTTATATTGCAAAGATACGTAACATACATATGTATACATATGTGTATATATATATATATATATATATATATATATGATATATATATAAGATATTATATATATATATATATATATATATATATATATATATATATATATATAATATCTTTCTCTCGAAAAAAATGGATTTTTGCGGATTTCATTTTCGACTTTTGACGGAAAAACGCTCGATTAATCCCCGTATGTAAATCCCTACATATTTCAAAAAGAAAATGTCGATACTCGATTAAAATATGCCTATTCGCAATATGTCGTTTGCGACAGATCCGCTTACCTGTCGGAGAACAATTTTCGAAAGGGTCGACCCGCGGGGGCGTTACGAAATAACTGGATTACACCCGCCGCTGCATTCGCGCGTGCGAAGCCCTCCACGTACTTAGTCGTGTATTTCGAGCGTACATTAAAGCCGGCTTATTTATTAAACTAGTATTACTCTCCATTATTCCCACGCGCAACACACGTTGCGCGTACCGAGATAAATGCCATGGATTATGATCATGGAAGGGGTGAAGGGAGGGGGAACGGAGGGGGGGGGGGGAGGGCGATGCAATTTCTCCACTATCTCATACGCGTTTTCTCCGCGTTATTGCGCGCATTATCGGCGCACGATACTGAAATTAACACTTGGAGTACTTTCATCGTCGAGAAATGTGTGGGTATGTTTTTTTTTTTTTTTTTTAATCGCGTTTGCATTAAGAAACGTCTGCAGATTACGCGTATCGCTCTTTTAACAAAAATTAATCCGTGAAGTAAACAGGCTTGACAAGTAGGCTGTAGTTTTACATGTATATTTTCTTTTTCGATGTGTAAGCTAATTTCTAATTCTCGTAACACGCAGCGTGACACGCGCTGGCACTAGAGTCAGGAAGGGAATTTCGGTCAAGGGTTTGATTATAGGGGGTGACCAGAAGTAAGAGGAAGCTCGAGTTGAAAATTGTCCGATCTTTTCTCTATTTATGGTGTATTACGGGCTCATTTGAAATTCAAGGCACGTCGAACGATAAGTGTCCGCTTTGACCGCGAGTACCTTTTAATTATAGCTGGTGTTTAAGGGCATTTAGCATAATTATTACTTGCCCGTCATCACGTAATTACCACCTTACGATCCGTTTCCTTTACTGTCATTATAAGTTATTTCGTAACGATTGTAGTCAAAGAGCGAAACCTTCGAAAATAATGACCTTATTGGCGCAGAAATTCTTCATTAATTTCCACCCAAATTGTATCATATATTTCATGATACCGAAACTTTGTTGATTATCGATGCTTTTATTCTCTCAGCGTCGATATTTTGCATTAACGACATTTGCCGATATTTTAATCATTAAACAATGTTGCTTGTGAGATAATGAGAAGCATAGCAAGTTAATGCAATTCTGTTTATAATCCTGGATAATCGAAAAATACATAATTGTATCAACTTGCTATTTGTTCGTTATTTGTTTGTAATAATTAGTAGCGACAACAAATGGTGATGTTTTTCATTTAATCGAAAATGTCAACAGATGTCGTTAATAAAATGTTATGGCAAAGCCTGGTATAATATCTCTGTATTATTACATATTTAATCGTATGATATCAGCATTTTATTATAAGTCCAATATTTTCTAAATTTAAAATCCATTAAAATTATTACGCACGAGTAAACTCATTCGAAATCAGCTACGGCATCTGACTACTCTGTATCGAAATGCGGATGTTCTCGTTCCGCGATTGCAAATCGGAAGTGTTATCTATAATCCGAACGCCTTGCCGTGACCCACAATCCCGCGGCAGTTATGCATTTTTCCGGTCGAGCCGGTCGGAATCGAGAGGGAACCGGCTGCGTTCATTCGATTCGAAAGCGAATGTGTAACGTGACTCTCTGAAAATGACTTTCACCTTCTCTCGTAGCGATGCGACTAACGTGCGCATTTCGGCGCGCTCACTTTCGAAGAGCCTTCCCGGTAATACGAGAGAGAGAGAGAGAGAGAGAGAGAGAGAGAGAGAGAGAGAGAGAGAGAGAGAGAGAGAGATAGAGAGATCTCTCGCTCTCCTTTCATCCCTCGGAACTTCACGCGTGCAGAAGAGCTTTCGCGTCCTCTCGGAACATTTTCACGCGAAGTATCGCGCTGTACTTGCCGCCCGTGCATCTGAAGTGCGGGGGCGAGATTTTTCGTTTTATTTTCCATGGAATCGATACCTAGCGCGGAAAACTTTCGTCTTGCCGTGCATTTGCGAGCGCGCCCAATAAAAAGGGTGGCTACCAGATAAATAATTCAGATTGCGAATAGCCGGAATAAAGAACGAAGCGGCTGCGAAAGAACGGGGCTGCGCACTCTCGAAATTGGAATTCTCGTTACCGCGGACCGCCGCGTTTGCGAGATGCAATTGTTTCAATCTTGTCCGTTCGAAACACCTATCGGACCAGAAGACAGTGCAGGGAGAGTGATAGCCCTATCGCATGTGCGAATATATCGTGTTGAGATATCGTTTGGTCGAGAGAAAGGAAAATCTGCATGCCTTTGTGACGCGCGATCAATCTTCGCGAAATTAAATTAGCGTCCTGTGATTTTATTATCGTCCGTATGATATATGCTTTAAAATTATCGACACGTATTTTAATTAGATAGTCATCGCGTTAGCAATATAAGAAACCGAAATGAGATAGAAGATTGGTTCAATATCGAGGTAATTTTCTTATCATATAATTACGAGTTAATTTTTATTTAAAAATAACTTTAATTAAAATTTAATGAAGTTGATATCATTTTTAAGATTACCAGTGAATAATAAAATTTTTAATTATTTTGGCATTTTATCTTAAAGGATCTCCTTTAAACTCTTGTTTTAAGGAAGTTTGATGTAAGAATTACCAAGTCTAATAAATGCTAGAAAGTTATACATATTGATTTTTCAAATTTTTTTTCTTATTACGGAGGAGTTCTAAACGATTTAGGTAAATTGTTATTGAAGAATATATTTCTGATTTCTAGTTGCTTCATATTTTAAAAACTATTTTTATTTTTGAATAAGTTATTTATCATGAAGAATGTAATTATTATTTATATTTACAAGCAATTTAGAAAAATTTATCTTAATACATTTGAAATTGATTAGGTAATGTGTTTAAAATTCAAGGAAAAGTTTCTCGTGCGCATTTGATCACTTTATGACTCATTTAGCATATATTTGCGTGTAAAACTGATAATTATACTCTTAACTACGCTCCTACTACCGTCTCTTTCTTTCTATTTCTCTTTTGAGCTTGGGTACGCAATCCTACCGCCAAACCCGACAGTCTAGTTGACTTACGTGCATTACTTTCACACGCGACTGATCTCACCATTTAACGCATTATGGTGTTTCATTCGTGAATCATCTTAATTTAGAATCTTAAAGCAAGAAATAAGATATAATTTCGAAATCAAAAATTGACATTTTTATTTAAGTTTGATTTACTCTACTATCTTGACAGGTAGACAGGTGAAGTTTCATGTTGAAATTAAAAAAATTCTTTTTATATATTGCGTTTGATATAATTAATTAATTTTAATTAATATTTTTATGAAAACGATCTTATATAACTTTGAGTGGGTTTTACTATTTGGGTCTACCATTTAATAGATTTTAGATATACATTGTGAGAGAGTATCGATATTTTATCATTCGATATATCATAAAATAGGAATACTTTGTGACTCTCTCTTTGATACTTGCAGTAAAACGTAGATACTTTATGACCGCGGTATTATTCTCGTGGTTTTACTTGAAAAGAAAATTCAATTTCAGTATATTTATCTCAATGCAATGTGCGAATAGAAAATTTTACTTATAACAAAGGCTGCGCGTTTCCTATTAATAATGATGAAATGAATTTTATCGTATAGGTTTTTTATTATATGAAAGTTGCTATATTTTATCTCATCTTTTTCCCTCTCTCTTTTTCTTTTACATACGCACAAAGAAATTGGTTTCTTACAGTTAACTTCAGTCTCAATCTTTTACTTTTCAGAGGATTATCAACTTCAATAATCCTTTACGTAACAGTCTGTTTTCTATCTATCTAATCTAGCTAACTGCTCTTCCATCTTTTTTTGCAGTAGAGCAGTATTCGAGGATTTTAGATTTTTTTGCGCAATATATTTGCTAATATGAAAATGTGTTGATCAAATATTGAAATCAAATATCATTATCTGTGATATTAATACATTTTCAATAATCTCCTCTTACGTGATTAGTACATTAATGCCATACAGTTATTGATCAAAAGCCAATATTGAAATATCGAAATATCAAGAAGTTAAAGAGGTTTTACAATAATATGGGATATTATATTATCAAAAATATAAAAATTTTTATTACATCGTAATATAATATAATATATATTGCATTAATTTTTTTTGTACTAATACTTGTATTTTTTGTACTAATGTACTATTTCGTACATTCTACACTTTAAAGATTTACAGAAAAGCGAATAAATAGAAAAAGGAAAAAAAAATTTAGATTAATGTTTTTCTAATTTTTTGTAAAAGTTTACATCGTTAATCACATTGAGTTTTTTTTTTACATTTAATTAAGACATCGCATAGCAATCGCATTGTTGAAGATCTTTTGTCGCAATACGGATATAGTTGTACAAAAGACGGATTTTATCGGGCAAGATCAAAAGGTGCCACATATTCCGGTGAATGTTAGCAATTTTTACTGCGTGCTGATTTCGCGAAAAGTTCTATGTAAGTGAGCGCACGAAATAGTCTTATCTCAGCAGTTTTACTTGATGATTATTATATAATCGGGTACATTCACGTGTCATGTGTAATCCTCCTAGATTGGCACTATCAGTGAAAGTTCAAGGAAACGTGTCTCGGCAAATTGATACTGTATTTATAAGTATACGATACGTGAAAAGCAAGACGGCTCGCGGATAATAATCGAGATTAAATTACGTCAGTTCGTGTAACTGGATACGGTCGAGCGCAGATGATTTGTTGACCGAATCGTAAAATCCGTCTGTCGAAACACAATCAATTTTGTTTTATTACATGATACTGGCGCGTATTGTCGGATCAACTATTACGGATTGGAAAAGTCAATTTTCGAGCGAAATTTTTCGATTGGAATATGCATTTTACATCTCGCGTAATTCGAATGGGCCCAATTTGTATTTGCCTTTGTGCACTTGCTATACAGTTTTTGTGGCTGTGATAATTAAAAAAACGCAGGCATTTTTTTAATATTATATATTTCATATATAAAATCTTTGCGGAAAAATTAATAGAGATAATACAATAAAAAAATATTACATTCTCATATTAAACAATTAAAGAGTGCTGGCATGTTTGTAATCATCAAAATTTAAAAAAAATATATATTCACATATTTACATATTTTAATAGGAATTTAAATTTATTAATACAAAAATATATCATAAAAATTTCTTTTTTATTTAAAAAATTTTTAATTATAGTTACATGGAGAATGAATATATTCCAAATGTGGGAATATTTTATTGTTTTAATACATTTTAAATAAAGTCAAAAGCCTCTACTTGATTTCTGTTCTTATCTGTTCTGATCCATTGTCCAAAAATGGGATATATAGTCACCTAATTCATAACGTATTAGCGTTGTGTCTACAAAGATGAAGGTTTAACGAGCCTGGCAATAAAGCGCGTTGTAAACTTACCAGTTTATCTAAAGCGCGACCATAAATCTCCGCGGTCGGAGGGACAAGCGCGCTATTACAACCAGATGCGTGGAATTTACTGTAAGCTGTAAAGCTGCAAAGTTGCCGACTATCGATTCTCGAATCGATCATTGGAACAGTATCACTTCGATTTCCAGTTAGAATTGGATACTAAAAAACTACGTAATTTTTTTCTAATTAATTTAATTTTAATACACATATAATTTTCATTGACTTTACTAATTAATTTAGTTTTAATACACATTAAACCTTCATTGATTACATATCAAGAGTTTTTACGTAATATTACGATATCCAAGTATGTTACGATAGAATATCATAATGATACAAGAAAATACAAGATTAAATATTTTTTTATTTTATGAACAAAATATCTTATTGATGCTGAATATGTGAGTGCCTGCATTAGTACGAGTAATAATTATTCTTTTCTACATACTTTATATTTTGCTAGAGGGTTAAGAAATTTCAATTTTCTTCTGACATGTGAAAAACATATAAAAAAAGATGATTTATTGAATTAAAATGTATTTCTCTATAAAGTTTGAGAAGTATATTCTTGAGTGTCAATAACTGTAACTTTGTCAACATCTGAGCTTTCTGCTCCAAGTTTGTCTGAATCTTATAGCTATGGACAAATACGGAAACGAGAATCGGCATCTTCTCTCGTCAAAGCATCAGATGCAATTAGCAATTCTGCCACATTGGCAGACCGAAACTCCGGTCCAACTCCACTCGGCGGCGAAACAAGTTTCCTTACAGATATTAACTCCGAAATCATTCAATCGACATTGAAATGTCGGCATTTGCGAACTGCACTGCGACTCGATACTAGACTTTGAAGTACAATAGAGCTTCGAAGTCTAATTAAGCGCTTATCCTGAGTGAGCGAGAAAATAATGCTTTTATGCCGTATAATAGTAGTATGAAGTCGTAATAGTATTACGACTTTATGACTTGCAAAAGATGTTCGGTAATTACCAATCATCAATACTTTACAGCAATTACCAATTTATATTTTAACGACAAGACAGGTTCGTAATTTTTTGAACGTTAAACATTGTAGTAATTAATTAATCGAAAGTTTGGACTGCATGTAGAAATTAATTTAAAAATAAAGTTTTACCTGTCTGAAACTTAAATTGGTAAAATTTCTTAATTTTAAATAGTTTGTAGGGCGATATTACTATGTTTGTTATCTATAGTCTTTTAATATTTATCTCAATATAAAAGTCGGAATCGCGAATTACTTATTAATAGAAACACAACTAGTATTTTGCGAGATTCCAGAAGCGAGATAAAAGACAATAGCGACAATATTTATATTCTTAGAATACAAAAATTAAATTATGTAAGATCTCAGATTGCTTTGCGCAACGTCGCAATGTAATCGGTATGCTCGAATAATCTTGGCTCGGCTATTGTAATTCGCATTACACAACGTGTATCGAGCGACAGTCGACAATTACGATCGATAGAGCACCCGTAATACCGAACTCTTCGATTCTCGCGTAACGGCGTAAACATCGCCACGACGAATCACACTTTTATTCGCAGTCAAACTGATTTTTCCGACGCGCAATCCGCCAAAGTGAGAAACGACGAGCCGGCGTCCCGTTTCTATTTCGCATTTAACGATCATTTACCGATTTATCGTCCTCTCTCTCTCTCTCTCTCTCTCTCTCTCTCTCTCTCTCTCACTCTCTCTGTTCCTCTTGGGTTATCATCATCTATCTCGTACGTGGGTAACCGTGCGTTTTATATTATCGCCGGCGATGAAGCGTAAATTACCGTCACGTATTACTCTCTCGCTGTGATAAAGCCACGATTAGATCGCTCGTAATTTTCCCGAAACGAAACGACGCGGCGCTCCGATATCTAAAGGGATTAGTTTTACATGGGACACCGACGATCCTATCGTTGCCGTTGTCGTCGCCGTCGTCGTACACGAATGGGTTCCAGCGCATTTGCGCGTGATAAATCGATCATACGTTTAAATCATCGTTACTTGGATGACAAACTCATTCATTAAATAACGAATTAAATTCATTAAATAACGAATTAACTTCATTCGCAGCTTATGTTTTCTATAAGGTATGAATTCTAATTTGACATATATTTATTACGTTGATTGATAATCGTATGAATATTAATTTATCGGTATTAATATGAAATTTCGCAAATTTCTCGTCGAATTTCCTGTATTTATAAATGATACATATTAGATTGGTGAATAATATTAAATTTAGGCCTACATTTATAATTGTGTTTCTGATAAGAAAAAGTCATTGGACATCGGTATTAATATATTTTTAATTACATGAACGACAATCACATTTATATGATTTATAACTGAAATAGCTTTCTGTTATAAATCCTATAATCTTAAACTTATCGTTCGTATAATTTTTTATTTCCCTTACATTTACACTTTTGAATAAATCGTTTATTAAAATAATTTTTTTTACTTTAATTTATCGAATAAGAATAGATTTTAAGGAGTTACTAATCTTTTTCACGATTTTTTAAAAAAATATTTTACAATGAATTTCCCCGTAACAAGATATTTATTGTGTCTTCCCCGCGACACGACATTAAATGTCGTGTTAGTATTAAAGTATCGCAAACGTTGCAATTAATTTACCATGCCGCAATCTCTGCGACGAATTTGATCAAACGTTTCTCCGGTGAAGCAAATGTGAAACGGCGTACCGATGCTTGACGCCATCACGCGAATCTCATTGACACACAAGCGACTAATTAGCATATCGAAATGCCCGGACAAATTAGGGCACGCCGTCGCCACGGAGGATGCGTGTAATCGAGCATAACGATGCGTTTGATCTTGCATCCCTTTACTATCTTGCCGTAAAGTACACTTCGTGATGCGGTAACTTCCTGTCGGATAGCCTAATAAGCGCTCGGGTAATAGCGTTAGCACTCTCGCGGCCGTACATATTTCTCGTTAATTGCGGACGCAATTAACAGCACAGATCTTAGATCTTGGAGCTGTGATCAGTGATTGACGAGCCTTGGCTGGTTCGTTTTAATACGAGGCCATTTTTTGCGACGCAATCATTTCCATCGTCTGTGTTACGTTTGCGACGATTAGCAAAAAAAAAAAAAAAACAGGGTCGCTCTGAATAGATCGTATAGGCCGAGATAATCTTTTTTTAGGAACTAATAATATTGTATAATTATTGACTGAGTCCATTTATCATGGTCAGAGGTAAAAATAAAATGTCAAATGAGAACTATGCATTGTAGAAGAAGCGTAAAGAGGGAGGGGGAGTAATTTATTACGCGCTAGAATATAGAATATTCTAGAATAATGATTCTCTTGGGAGTCGAATTACGAGCAGAAAGGAAAAATGAATGCGTTATAAGATAACAGGAAATTAATGGACAGATAACAATCAAGCGTTATAAGTTTTAATCGATGAGCGGTCGCTGGATACGAACTTGGAACGTAATAAACTGAGAATTATAGTTCGCGGTTAGGATCGATGAAAAACGGCTGTTGTATGTACAGGAAGATGGATTTTCATCGTGCGACCGAGTTTACCTGCAGATAACTAAGTAGATAACTAAGTCAAACGATATATCGATCTTCCTCGCGCGTCCTTTATGTCGTCAGCTCGAGGATCTTGTTACCATGCATACAATCGCTCGTCGCTATCTCATTATCGCTACGAGCGTGTACATCTTCCTGAATATACGGAAGTATCATAAAAGTCTGCGTAATTTGCAGACATATAGGTATCTACAATTAAGTAGATTGGAGGAGAGGAAGAGGGGCTAGTTTAATTTAACAAGATTAAAATTCTCAAGGAGCAAATGTATTGCGAAAATGTATTGCGACATAAAGGTATTATGTAAGCTTCAGTGCACTTCCTGCTTTGTTTGAAAAATTGTTAAGCAGATAATTTGTTTTAATTAATATTTATTGGGCGTTTCAGTGATCACGGACATTAGCGCGTCGGTATCGAAAATGCGAGTAAAAAGTTTTTCTCTCTCGGTCAATCTCGAGAAACTTCAATCTTTTGCTGAATTTTTATCGCAAGCTCCGAGATATTTAGCTGTCGCGCGAATATGTAGACAGTTATGGACTTCTTCAAGGCGATGCAATATCGAACGTGCTCGAAAGTGGCAGCTTCGACATGGCAGTTTTCGCGAACTTTTGCATCGTGTACGAGCCGGTACTCGCGTAGATCGGCAATAACGATAAGCCAAACAGTTACATACATAGTTCGATATGATTTATTCGCAATTGCTCGTAAATTGAGCGAGCAGCACATGTTCGCGTATTTGCCGATTTTTCGTGCCAAAAGTCCCATGATGTCACTTTCACTTGAATCTGTATATAATGAATTGATTTGCAAACGGTTAAAAGTTTGCCTACGCTTTATGGTTATAAGTTAAAGTAAAAATCGCTTTTTCGTTTCCAAGATATTTTATGAATCTATTTTTAATTTAAAATTATTATTATATTCATAAATTATTTTGAGGAAGAAGAAAATCTAATGTCTTATGAATATCACAACATTTTAATATCGATAGCAAAATCTTTTAGATCCCGATCAGAGTAACACATTTGCAAATGAGACATACTTTTCGAGTCGATAGTTCTCTCTAATTTTGCGATAGGTTATCTTAATAGTTAACAGTTTGCAAATCAGGTCGTTACGTGTTCGTATGTATGGAAGAGAACGAAGGTGTTGAGAAAGAGAGAGAGAGAGAGAGAGAGAGAGAGGTTGATTCGGGCGTTGAGGTTCGCTCTACGTCGATAGCGCAATCTCTGACCGACTCTCGCTGCTCCTCGGAATCGGTGCCAAGGCTCGCATAAATTCCCAAGATGGAGAGGCCCTCGAAGAAGCTCGATCCCCCTTCAGACGTCCTGCGCCTGCCTGTCTTTTCTTTTTTTTTTCCTTTCGAGTTTTCGCGGAACTCCGAGTACAACCTGCTGCGCGAGATTCGTTTTGCGGATAGAGATCTTGTTCGCCGAGCTTTTATCCGGTCGAATCACAAAAGCCGGGCGTCTTATTTAGTGTGATTTGGCGCACGAAACAGACTCCGTTTCCTTTTACTTGCATTTTTGTACATTGTACTGAAAAGCATATCGATATTCTCTGAAATTTTTCGGCGAAACGTCGCTTTAACTTTGCGTTGTTCTAATTCGAAAGGTATAAATTTTTTTAATATTAATAAATACTTTTTTATTAAAAATATAAAACATACAACAAAGATAAACAAAAATAATAAAAATTAAATTTACAACAATAATAACATTAACAATAAAATAAAATAAATAAATATTATAGAGTTCTCAATTTATATTTGCAATTTATTATTGAAAAAAAGAGTCATGAAATCAAGCAAAAGTTTTTAAGGAGACTTATTCTTAAAGAAAGTAACTATGTAATTTAATAAGACGGTACTTTTTCTCAATTATTGGTTGTAAACAACGAAATGGAACATCAGAAATTCTGGCGCCAACGCTGGCTCTACTGGCGGAAGCTGCTTTCCCGTCGTGACTATTTACCTCCCATGAGGATAATTTGATCTGTCCGCGTGTTAATATCGAGAGCGATTAGGAAAATTGTTCGTAAAATCGGGAAATGCGCATTATTTCGAGAATGGAAGCATTATAAAAATTATCAGCTTATTTGCGCTATCAGATTATATGAGCAACGTAAAAATCAGCAGGCGATTTGTAATGCTTCGGTCGGATGAGTTGTATACGTGAGAGGGGCTAACCGCTAATCCGATTGTATAATATATTGGATTTTCCATTATAAATTGACATAAATATTGTGACGCAGCTGCAATTTCATCGAATGTCGATTGCAAATTTAAATTTTTGCATGATATATGTGTCTTTATTTCTGATTTCATCCCGCGATTCACATGTGCGTTTTTTATAAAGTTTGTTTTAGCTTGTAAATATACAATTGATGATGAAATATGAGACTTTACAGTTGGAAAAAATTAATTAAACTCTACATATATGAAAACTTTGAAATGTTTGCCATTGAAAAAGTAATTAAAAAACAGTAATTAAGTTAATTTTTGAGAATATCTACTAATACTAAAAATATTAAACAGATTATTTAAGTTTGTAAAAAAATTTTAAATGTTAATAAAACTTAAAATATTAATTAAAATTTGTTAAGAATGGTTACACGTAGAATTTTTATGAAACTAAAGTAAATGAAAATTACAGAACAATATTATATTATAATATCCTTTATAAGAATCTAGCAAATTATTAGCCTTTACTTTTTAATTTTTAATTTGTCCGTTTATTTGATTGCATTTAACAGACGACGTGGTTGTATGAATGCCACGATTATCGTTGTAAAAAGTTGATTTTTTTTATATTGAATTCTACATTGAGTTTCTGAAGAATTTGCAAAGCTTGTCACAGCCATCGATACTGCGCTGTATTACCTTAATTACTCAAAGCTTCACTGAGCTTGGGAATCAGTTATTGAAAGGCCGAGCCGGAAGGGTGTCTCAGAACGCAAAGAGAGAAATTCCAATCGTTTGGTCTTTCTCATTTAATTAGTCAAGATAGAATGCAGTTAAAATTAATTTTCATTACACCTAGTTCTGAATGTCGTTCTTTAACCTTTTATGTATATTTTATGTTAAAGTTACTCATATTTCTCTCATATCATTGACATAATTCTTACCTCTATTTTAAATATATCATCATTAGCAGTTCAGCATAATTGAAGATTAATCTATATAATATAATTAATCTATATAACAGCGTAAGGTTAGAAGAGTTGGAATTATGAAAAGCTTATAAATCACTCAATCTTAAATATATATTTAGAATAGAAAATTACATAGAAGAGTTTTATTTTTCTAGTTTTCATCTTGCCTGTCATTGACTCTCAATGATGGACTGTATTAACGGCATTCTATAGATTTGAAAAATTAATTTGAAAAATGTACAGTAATTGGAAAAAATTGATATTCTTGAAAAGTAAGGCATGATTTTTTTATTCATCTCAGTAGCTCGATTTCTAACTGAAAAAGTTAACTGAATAATTTTATCTCGTTCTCACGCTGATTTTGCTAAAGAGATTACATACGTTTGGTGAAGCGATTAGAGATTTTTTTCTCTTTACCTTTTCTCTCTTTCTCTTCTTCGCTCTTTCCCCATTCATCTATTGAGCGATGTGAGGGCGAAACGCTTTCGTGACCGGTGAGCTAATTTCGAGCCCGTGCTCTCTTAATCCGTTATATATACGAGGAGATCTTGAAGGTGTGCAATTAGCTTTGTCGTAAGCTCCTACGAGTAGGAATTGAGCGACTCTTTATTGCGTATGCCATCTCGACTTCCCTTCGCGAGTACGTACATGGAACTGCGTTACGGGGGGAAGTCTTTTTTCGCTCCTTTTTTGTAATTTTCTCGATATATATTTTTCACATGATTCTTTTTTCCTTATGTTCCTGCTTATGTCAGCCTCTTTGCCGTTGCTTCGATTTCTCGCACGAGACGTGATTTTACACAATCACAGAAAACACGTTGTACACGATTTTACGAGGCGTCGAACGCGACATAATGACACGCCTGGCATATCTACGTATTTTATCCTTCTTATTTATAGAAATACACGAACAGAATACGAAGCACGTACAATCATCACGATCCAATTTGGATAATAAAGCTAGAGTTGGTTTGAATTCTGATAAGGGCGTTTCATATTTCAAACAGATTTGAAATTTATGGTAATTAGTTCATTATGCCTAGGCCTTAGATTAGAATTTTCATCAAGGTAAATCTTTCGTAAGAACGAAGATATTCACTTTACCCATTCTATTTATCATCAAAAAAAGTTAATTTGAAAAAAATGCTTTTTTGAAAAAATGCTAATTTAGGATCTGTTATACATCGCAACGTTTTTTTTTCAGGAAAATTTGTACTTTAGCTAATGAAATCCGTGATTGAATTTTGTACCTGTGTCTTTTGCGAATTAACATATAAAGCGGGCCATTTGTAATGTAACTTCTCTTGAATTGCCAGCGAATTTTTGAGTGAGTCGTAAAATGGTTTACGATCGCGACGCTTCGAGGTTGGAGCAATGGTGACCAAGTTAAATTGAACCGCCTCACAGAGAGGTCTAACTGGAACGTTGGCAGTAGGTTTACGCGTCTGTCGTCCCGTCGCCGTCTGCCACCGTTTGGGGAGAGAAACTTTGGTAATGTGTGCCTTTGCACTTAGGCGCGAGGACGTCGTTAACTGACGTAACTGTTTCGTGCCTGGTAATCAAGGTTCGCGCGATCGTAGCGCGTATGTCTCGCGTGCAGAGCTCGGTGTACACGGTATATATATATACCCTCAAGACACTAGAGATAGAGAATGGGAGAGATAAGGAAGTAGTCGGAAAAAGGGGGGGAGAGAGAGAGAGAGAGAGAGAGAGAGAGAGAGAGGGAGGGAGGGAGAGGTAGGAGATTTAATGCCAGATTCGCATTAAACGTCGTATCCGCGAAATGTGGCTTTACAACAATAGCATCTAGAACCTCGCACGACGTTCCTGTGCTCCGTCGCAGTGCCATCGCAAGCTTTCCCACGAGCTTTTACGATCCTAAAACTGCTACGCGAGCAGTGGCAACGTAACTAAAGCGTTCGATATAAAAATTCAACGATTGAATGACTGAATTAACTGCCGCTGTGACGCGACGCGTGAAACTGCGACGTGGACAATTTTTGTGCAAAATTCTTTCTTTCATTCGATTATATTGCATTATTTTTATCATTTCGAATTTTAGAATCTAGACATTTCAAGAAACATTAAAGCTTCGAAAAAAATTCTATGATTTCTTGACTTTTATTATCTTTGTACTATTATTTAATCTTTATTAATTTTAATTAACTATTTCTCTACATTATTTGAAATTTAATTTTGATTACTCATTTTCAAAGTTTATCAGCGATTATAGGCGAATTTGCACTTCGACTTATATTTTATTATATCATGTATCCCATATAGTAATGCGTAACGTCCCATGAGCGAGGTTCTCGAGAACACACAAGTGATTCCGATTCGTATTGTCGCACAGCGCCGTGAGATCATTGCGAAATTCCGCGATGTCTCTCGCAATTTTCCCGGGATGGCGGTCGGGAACGAGCGAAGAATATGGATGAAGGCAGTTTGACCTGATTCCGTGAAGTTTCGTGAGGCGGTCCAGTTTTACCTTCTGTTTTTGATGAATACTTGAACTCGATGTATTAATTCAAATCTAATGGAGCGGCACGTAAATGTAAAGGATGCGCACTAATTGAGTGTAAGGAGATATGAATATCTTGGAGATATGGAAACATGCAGTTAGTGATAATTGAGACAAGAGTAATCCCGTAAGCCCTCCGCAATAATCCAATTCGCCGCGTATAATAGTGATAATAAAACGCTTTCACTTCCTTATCCTTATCTTATCCTTATATTATTCCTTTGTTCCCAATGAATGTATCTTTATGAAAAGATCTAAGATACTGCTAACTCGACTTGTTATTAAAGTCAGACATTTCATTATACTGTGCTCGTTTTAATTTAACAAATGGAAAATTTTGGTATAACATTTTTAATACGTTAAGAAGTATTAATATCATTTAATATCACAAAAAATAGCGTAATATTATTTTAATGTTGTAACCGTTTAATACTTTATTTGATAAAAAACAAATTAAATAAAATTTTTTTTATGAATTATTACTACATTTAAATTATTTATATAACATATTTATATAACATATTTATAAATTATTTATATAACATATTTATTATTTTTTGAAATTGTATAATATTACCATTTGTATTTATGGATATAAAATTTAATATTTTTTGTTAATTGTAGACAAATTTTAAATACAAATAATTTCTATGTTTTATAAAAAGAAAATTTCAATTTAAAGAGAATTAAATTATATCCGTAATTTTTGTCTATCAATGATAAATGTATAAATAGACGAATCAATTTCAAATCTTTTCTCGAATTTAGATAATTACGTCAATGAATATAATGCTATTGACTTTCTTTCCCGAGTATATTTAATTAATATAATTATATGTGTGTGTGCGTGTGTGTGTGTGTGTGTGTGTGTGTGTGTGTGTGTGTGTGTGTGTGTGTGTGTGTGTGTGTGTGTGTGTGTGTGTGTGTGTGTGTGTGTGTGTGTATAATTGTTAAACGATGTTATTTAAACTTATCGTGGCATCTATCTTTGTTTTTATCAAAACAAATTCGTCTTTTGATAGATATGTAACGGCAGCGGATTGATAAATCGGAGCAATTTCCGATCGTGTCGCTATCGTAACAAAATCCGCGCAGCTTTTCTCGTGGAACTTCCGATAAAGCAATTGTCTAGTCGTCGTCGCAGCCAATTGTACATATGTCAAACTATTCTAATATTCCCGCGTCTACTTTAAAGTAGATTTACTATAGTTTCTTCGATATAGTTCTCTCTTTGATCAAGAACTAACTATAATAAAATAGAAGCTTTATTGTTACCTATTTATTTTCGGAAATCATAAATTGTTTAAATTAAAATTTTTCAACTTTTAACTATTCCAAAGTTCTCGCGCAAAGTAATTGGTTAAAAAAGACTATTAAATGTATTTTTCTATTTAAATTCGATTTTTCCTAAAACTATAAATCCTAGAATAATTGGTTCATGTTGTACCCTTTTCTAAAGAGTATTATTTTTATTTTATTTCGTTATTTTATTTAGTTGTATTTCATTTAACTTAATTATTTTATTTATTCAAAGTTCCAACATTCAATTCTGTAATGAATGCAAATATCATATTCAATAGAAATTCACGAATTTTGAGAAGAATATTTAACAGAAATAACAATCCCGTTAATAATGAAAAGCTTAACAGTTACGTGCATTCGGCAAAAGATGTCTTCCTGTTGAAAACGAGGTCGCGAACTCTCGCCATTTCGTACCATCCAAGATACGACGGCCGAGACGATGACGCTCTTCGTCGCTCCGTCGTGGGAGCGTCTCGACGGCGACGACAAAAGGCGGCGTCGGCGACGGTGGCGGCTTTGAGTTTAGGGAAGTTGCTCGGGATTTAGATTCGAGAGTTGTGCGATCGGGAGTACAGTTTGCATCGCATCTCTTTCTCTCTCTCTCTCTCTCTCTCTCTCTCTCTCTCTCTTTTCCTCTTTCTCGCTGCAGTGCACAGTGCACATCGTGAGTATGCACACATGCGTCTGGAGATGCGAGAGCAAGCGCACGATAGAGGCAAATCTATCGATCGCCACGTGACGGGACCCTTTTAACTGCCTGGCCTTGTTCTGGATCGAACTTCCTTCTTCCTTCCGCTCCCGCTTCCGTTATTTCGCTTTATCTTTTTTCCTCACTACCGCGCGGCAGCGCGGCAAAGAGAAAGCCTCGCGGAAAGATAGAAGTTTTATTCATTTATCGCTGCCGTCGATACTTTCTCTCTCTCTCTCTCTCTCTCTCTCTCTCTCTCTCTCTTCATTGTGTCTCCTCGTGGCTTCTTTATTTAGGCATTTTCTGGCAAAATTGCTGCATCGCCGATGGATCATGCCTAGTCACGCGCTCCCGCCGCTCCGTTTCATTCACGATTCATTAGTCATACTACATCTGTTATGCTCGCAAACACATTGTATGACGCCGGCTTCCTCGTACCAGTTTACCACTAAGCAATCATAAATCTTTTTGATGTATGAAATTGTATCGTTAAACTATGTAAATATTCCGTTTGGTAATTAATTAACAAAATAATGATATACGATAACGACTTAATTTATTATGAATCGCAAAATGTTACATCTCGAGTTTCGAAATATGATATATGTAAAAACAAAAACATATTTTGCAGAAAAAGATGATACGAGAAACATTTTAACATTTTAATTTCGAAAGTATTGTATAATTAAATCGATTTTACATTACGTAATCTTTTCACGGGCGAAATTTTTTATTTCCTACTACATTTTGATGCGCATGTAAAAACATGCCTTGTACATATGTGTATATGTATATCTTTCATTAATTATTGACTTTCACAATTTTTATTTATTATAGTTTGCATATTTATTTAATTGCGTATTCTTTTGTATTCATCTAGATATTTTTGTTGTATTATTGATATATTTTTTGCTTACATCTTTATTAATCCATTTATCCACATACACATGGTTTTGTGCATTTTCAAAGAGGAACTTAATCCTGGAATATATGTTGCCTTGAGTTTTTTTACCGAAGGCGCTGCCTGTAACATCCGTTTCCACTATCCCCCTGTCACAAATTCCGCGCCCTCCCCCCTTTACTCCTCTCCCCCCCGTTATAAATATTCATATCACGTTTTATATCCCGGTTCAAAAAGATGCGTACGTGTATTGGATAATTTCACGTCGAAGAGCGTCGTGCAAGGAAACGAAGGTATGATGATTCTCGCATACAAAGGACAGGACATAAGGCATTGGGAATCGACTGTCTCTTTTTGTGTCTCAAATTACTTCATTACGCTTGCGAATCATACGTGATTCGCGAACGCGGAAAAATCGGATCGATACCGCTATATATTTTTCGTTTCTTCTATTTTTCCTACCAACTTTTCGCCAGGGTTTTGCCAAGCGAATCTCGAGCAGTACGGTTTTTCTTTCGCCTTTACATAAATACGACTATTTGTTTCCGTGTAAGCTGAGAGAACAATATTGAGCCACGTGTTCGTATCACGTGCGCAAACGCGTGAAGTTCACTTTTCGTGGAATATTGCAGATAGTGAGTTTTTATTTTCTTGCAGATCTCTTCATTTTGCATTGCGAGTATTCGGGTTTGTTGCGCAAAGCGAAAATGAAAGATCGTGATGTTCTTGGAACATTAGAAATTTTTGGTTCTTCTTTTCCTTATAATGAATATTTTATAAAAATAATGTATAAATTTTGAGTAACAATAGTGATTTCCAAGTTAATTATAAACTAAAATTACGGATAAAGAAGTAAAAATTTTTAAGTAAAGTTTTTGTTATTTTCATATTAATTAGAATATAATCGTTTATTATTTTACGAAATTATTTTACACAAGTAAGATCCTCTTTCCTTTCATGAAGATTCATACAAAAATTATATGCAGAGGTCGATTTTAAAAATTTAATTTTTTAAGTATACTTGCATATTGAATATTTTTCAGAATTTGAAAAAATATCTTGCAAAGTTTAAATTGACGCTGCGAGGTTCAAGCTGGTAGTCTTATAGATGCCATCAAAGAGAGAATGCATTGAGGAAGGAAAGGACAATACTGGCCTCGCGTTATCATCGAGCAATATCCCGTGATGTTATCTGTAATAACAAACGGAAACGATTACGGGGTATTCTCTCGGAACTCTCTCGGGTGAAAGAAGGGAGGATCAAATGGGAGGACACCTGCGCTGAGAGTACCATCGTCTTCTATATTGCTGAGAGACGAGAGAGAGAGAGAGAGTATACGAATTACATGCGGTGTGGAAGCTGAAATAATATGCGAATGTTAGATTGACGAGAAGTGCGGAAGCGATGAGACTTCGTAGATGAAGCAGTTTTAATAGTCTTCTAATTATCGATGCTATTCTCATCAATTTCTCACTAGAATAGTCTACTGGGTCAAACAAATTTTCACGAAAGTCCGAGGATAAGTAATTTTTACTATTAGTGATCAATTTTATAATTTAAGCTTAAATTTAGAGAGTTCTAGAATTGTGTAAAATGAAACGAACAATTATTCTTGAATTCTTGATAGAAATTATTGAAAAGAGATATTATTGGAAATGAGATTTTTACAGGAATATTTTATTTGTTTTAATATAATTATCTAAAAATAACAAAATTAATTGTTATAAATAATTTTCAAGATATTAATATTAAGATTACGTCTAGCGGTGCAAATTTTCAATCATTTTTCTTTATCGATTTTTTTTCCATTTTGTCGGAAGTCCCTGTTTTTTCGGATTTCCCCGCAATAAAGCGTCGAGTTGAAGCGATGATCTTGCGTGGGCTGTTAGACTCGAACTTTTACCCTCTCGTAGTTTTCGGAAGTAGGCCGGATTCGCGAGAGTGCCTGCATGACTGCGCGTTCCTCGCCCGGATGGGCACACGAAAGTCGACGGGAGCGAGTAATGTTCAGGTCGTGCTTTAATTCCGCAAAATCTCAACCCGAGATGGAAACTTCCGTAACAATGATGGCACTCGGCCTTGCATGGCGTAATTTCATAGCGTAAGTTGGACGTTTCGTCAGCATTATCAGGGTTAATGTTTTCTTTCCTTGAAACCATAGATCATCTTGTTCTGGTAAAAAGAAAATTTTTTTAATCGAGCGTATTATTTGCTCAAATATCATTATTCTATTTCATAAGTAAAATGTTATTCTACAAATGTCAAGAATCGGGACGAATCATAAAAAATTAAAATTTGTATTTATTGGAGGATAAGTTGAAGCTTTTTTAAGCTTACTTTTTTACTTGACCTAATATATAGTGAAATGGCATTAATAAGATTTCCTGATAAATATCCTAAATATTTCGGAGGTTGAGGAAAATTGGAGCATGAAATTATTCAAATTTGTTATTCAAATTAATTTCACGTTACGTTTTAGGATTGCGTATCAAGTTTCTCTCAAGAATTTCATAGTGATTCAACAGAATCCACTTAACCAATGAGGCCGAAATAATTAGTTTGAAAGTATAGTGGTTTCGTGAAATGTACAGCGCAATTTGTTGCGACAAGTATCCCGTATGAAATGAGCTTTCAAGCAAATGTCACGAACGGCCTTCTCGCGAAAAGACGAGCCGGTGACTGGTAAGGTGATCTCGAGAAAATCTTTGTGCAGCCATTAAGAACTTACGATATTTCTGATAAATTAATTCGCCTTTTTAAGGACATCCTTCAACTTCAATGTCCTCGGCATGCCCGGAGAAGAGCACCGGCGATATTTGCGGAAGCCTCTTCATAGAGCTCGAGCAGTGAGAAAATTCCAATGATTGCCTCTTCTCTCGAATAGCTCCGGTTCTTTATTATCTTCTATTCGTAAATCGAGCGCGTCTCCTCTTCGTTATCGTCTCTTTGGCATTCAAGAACCAATATCACGCATCACGCAGTCACACCTTTTGTGCTAATATCACGTTTACTGTTTAATTTTAAAGTGGCAACTATTTCTCAACGAATGATGGAAGTAACAACATCGAGAATGGAACAATTAGTAAAAGCGTTAAATTTTCATATACATTTTATATACCCGAAAATGGCCGTGCTAGCTTAATAGAAAAGTTCGTTACTATTAAGAAATACGCGTAGACATTCGATGCAATTATCCTATTATCGAATACGCGTACAAAAGCCCGTTGTGCTGTGGTTTTCACGAGCGATGTTCCCTGTATGGGAAGCAGAATGGCTTCTCTCTGCAAAACAGTGAATTTTGCTTAACGAACGCTATACACCGCCCGGTTAATTACTTGCCTCGCGATCGCTACCTTCGCGTTGCCACCAAGAGGGGGAGAGAGAGAGAGAGAGAGAGAGAGAGAGAGAGAGAGAGAAAGAAAGACCTCGTCTACTTCCTCGCCTAGCTCCGAACGTTATCGGTTCTCTCTTGCTCGCTTCCGCGTCTCTCGTCGTCGTTTTTCAACGGCGTTCATCCGTTACCAATTAGGATAATTATCCGTCCTCTCCGTACAGCAGCGTTCTACGCGATGCACTTTGGTGGCTTGCGACCGTGCTCGGCGAGGCCGAAAATCACGGTCGTTGGTATCATCGATCGTCGGCGCTTCGCAACCGAGCGCTTCGCGTTTCCCGATAAATGGATTAGGAAAACTTAGTCGGTTTGCGTGATCATGCAGGATGAAGCTTCGCGATGACGGGCAGATGGAAACGCCGGGGAAAACGGCGTTAGGAAAATGCAGCATTACTTTGAACGAGAATTACGCAGGATAAGCCACTCTTTTTGAAACTATCCATGAAGGTGATTCGCAAAAGCGATACCTACAATTCGCGAGGTGCGAGAGGAAAAGATAGATATGTATATATAGATACGCCATATATTTTTTATCGATTCGAGAATTCGGTGTATTTACAGTATTGAAATGATCCGATTCAAAAGTTGAAATATTTAAATCTCAATGGGATCTGTTACAAGTTTGATATAAAATAAGATTTTCCTCGATTTCAACCATTTTTAGAGATAGAAATTATAATTTCAGGAATTATTATTTTGCTTTACGATTTCGAATATTTATTCTGTTATTGAAACTGAATTGCTATTTTTATTAGCGGTGTTTATCTCCGTTCGCAAAAACACCCGATAGTTCTGCAATATTGTTCTGCAGTATGAACTAAAGTTGGGAGAATATGTCGTAATTAATGTCAGCTGCATTACGCAAATTTTGTCCATGCTGAACTTCTCAGCGGTTCAAAGAGTTTCTCCATGTTGGAGAGATACATTTGTGGCGACCGCGTTATCATCGCGATAAACGGTCACGGCGATATTTTCCCGCTTCGCGGTCCGTTCCCGCTGCCAGTGTCCCGCTTCCATTGCAACTAGCGAAGTTGCATCGTTGCATCGTTGCTGCCGGCGAGCTTCGTTAAATTTTTCGCAGCGGCCGTACGTTACGTCCATTCGAAAGTCGTTCGGTTTGCATTGCCGATCGTCCCGAAAGTGAACGAGGTACTAAAAGAGGATTTAATCTCTCGGTCTCGCGTCGGCTTGTGTGTTCGTTTCGTTTCTCAATGTCCCGCCATTCGTTGAATTTTACGAGCTCCCGCGGACCTCCGTCTCTTTTCCGTCTCTTTCTCCTTCCCGTTTCTCGGCGGTGACGATAATTGCGATAGAAATTCCCCCAACGACGGCGGTACACCGCCGAGTGTTTAGCGTCGCTTGCTCGCGAAAATAACGTGCAAGCCCGAGAGCCGAGTTTTCCCAAATACGAGTTATTATTTCGCGGTATTATTACATGAGAGACGGTCGGTTTGTTGAGAAAACGTGACAGTACGTACGAACAAATATTTGGACAACGAACGATTGTTCGACCGCATTGTTTGCAATTTTCACTTTATGATCTTTTTTTATTTATTTCTTTTTGCAAGTTGACCATATGTAGTCTGTTATTTCACGTTACTCCGGCTTTCCGTGCCCACTGAATTGAAAACTTTACAGAAACGTCAACAGCTAAACACACTCGGGATATTCCAAAAAACATGCGGTCATCCCTGCGATTACTACTTGTTTTGGCAATTTCGAAATTGATTTGATGACAGTTTTTCAAGAGTGGTCGACGGTTTTTATTTTTATTGTTATGGTATAATTTAACTCTCCGAACTAAATTTTTGAAATATTTATTTAAGGATAAAACGAAAAAAATTTCTTCTTATATTTTTAAAGAGCTTGATCTGTGGAAATTTTTCGACAATTAAACAATTGGAGAGTAGTTATCATTTTCGTTGTATTTTGAAGTTTCGTAAAAAGTGCATTTTATGAGACATTATAGCGCGCGCTTTTTGCAGTAGATGCAACGCGCTTGATATGATAAAAGTAAGATTTTCTTTGCAGCTTCGAAAGTCCGCGCAATGGCGAGATTCCCCTCGGGTTATTATCTGAAATTCCGGGCGTTGTCTGAGTATCTACTTCCTATCTTCCTTATTACTGCGATCCAACCGTTGTCCCATTCGGTGTTAAGAGACGGTCTTGCGCTCGGCGGTTTTCCTTTAATGACCCCGGCAAATGAGAATGACTGGCAGTTAAAGTACAATCGATTGCCAGTTTTATGGCAAAAATGCTACCATGGCGCCGTACTGATAAACTAGCGCTGGAACTATTTCGGCAAGGAGACCCCTCTTCTAACGATACGACATCTCTTTCTGATATATGTTTCTTCGGGCGGTTCTGGTCCTTATCGATATCGTTCTTCAATTTTGACAGATTTATTCGACCGTGCATATACATATATATTTTATGTTTTATATGTGACGCCTGGTGATTTAACTCTTATAGAAACTTTATTTCTCTGCAGAATTGTATGGTTCAACATTTTCTCGATTATTTCATTAAAAAATTTAACGTATCGAGTTGTGTATATTCCAGTAAAGTTTCGATTTTACCAGAACAAATAAGCTCTAAAAAAATAAAAGTATTATGTTCGTGGGTTTGAAATGTTTTTAACGACATATTGTACGCGGAATAAATACATTGTGTATGAAATGTTAATTTAATTTATATTAATGTTCAGTTGTGAACAGCGTATGAAACGAGTGATAAGCGCGTTTTATGATAACAAATTTTTTACCATTTGATTATTCTCTTTATTGGAATATCTTGCGAGATATTTTCTAGAATACAAGTAAGTTAATTTTTTGTTCTCTTCATTGAAATAAAAAAATTAAGAAAAATTGAGAAATTGGATGTAACTGGAGCGTTTTGCTAAATAAAATGAGAAAATATTTTAGACAAATATTTTTTTTCGTAAGGAAGCTACTCTGGTATAAAATATTCTGTGAGCCCCTTCAAAGGGGTAAGTAAATTTGTACAACCGTCTTTCTTGCATTACTTCCAAAGCACGAGCCGAGATGCAGCAAACCGTACTTGGCTTCTGCTAAACATCTGTAGCGACCGTTTGCTCGAGGGAAACGAACTACGCTTCGAGTTTTGGCGTTCAAGCAAGGCATTGTGAATCGGCGAGTTTGTCGAATGAATGACAGAAGAATGAATATTCGCGTAATAAAACTCTATTAAAGATGTTACAATTTGCGTTACGTGATGCGTTAACATAAAAGATTTGTAATTTATTTTTCTGATAAAAAAATATTAAATTATATATAGACATTTAATTATTGCATTAATTATATCGACCGGTGCGGTAATTAATAAAATTATTAATACAATAATATTTTGCAATGGATTTATACAACAATGTACTTATCATAATTTTATCATCGGGATGTATGTAATAATATTTTCGAAAGCTTTTTATATATACTTTTATTCTTATTTTTTTTGAAAAAATGCAATGCAATAATGGAATATTAATAATTTAATTATATTTATTTTTTTGTTTAAAAAAAGAAAATCATTGCAAAATATAGATGAAACGTTACGTCGACGTTCGTTGATGGATGCAGATCGGCACGATCCGGGGAATCGCTCGTGAATTACACAAGCAAGAATCGCTTTCACTTGGCACATACAGTCATTTATACACACACACACACACACACACACACACACACACACACACACACACACACAAAGTGCCTTGCGTCTATTTGTCGCCAGATACGCTATTTCGGCTTCGTCGTGGCTCGTTTATCGAGATCGAGGCACACACTTGGTCGCATGTTCTAATATGACGTTTTAATTTCACATAACCGCGTTAAAGCCAACCAACGTCGTGCAGGGAACAGAAGCTTAAGGAACTCGTGCCGCCGTTTTGCGAATAATGAAGGCAGCAATAGCAGAGAAAGGGTCCTTGCGAAAGGGACTACAATTGAGCGCAAAGCGTTGAATGAAATTTAAACTCTAAACCCATTCTAATATAGCGTGGTCGCAGTTTAACTTCCACCGCAACGCCTGCGTGTCAAAGGATAAATGATGGATAACAAAGAATAAATGTTCCAATTGATGATAAACGATCTTCATTTTTTTGGGTAGTTTCTTGACGAAGAAAAAAATCCAAAATATCTTAAACATATCTTTCATTAAGATACTAAGGTCACTAGAACAATATATATTCTTGTTCTATAATAATCTCTCGATAATCTAAAAATATATAACTAAAGGCAACCGTATTAACTTACGTAACTTTCAATGAACTCGAGACGGACTCTCGGACTTTCTCCGACTTGCCGTACACGTCGACCATCAGTGAAACTATACGAAACACTTATATATTTTTTCGGGCTGAACCTAAGAAACCCGTCACGGAATAATTATGATTTAAATGCGCGACGGCAAATCTTCCCGTGTCTCGCTCTGTTTCTCGTAATTGAAGGCCTTGGCTCGCGAATTCTTTGAGATTGAAGTTCCCGGTCTTGAATATTTACGTGAATTGGTTTTACAACCAAATCGACTCTATTTCTTTTTCTTCCGTCGTCATCGTGCCACTCGTGCTCTCCAAAGATCCACCACCTGTTTGCGATTCTGCACACGTTGGATTCACGGCTCGTTTCGGCAGACGACGACGCCTCGTAAAAGTATTTTACGACCGACCGATGGATCCGACATTTCGTCTTTCATCATTACAAGCGTCTCGCATCATTTCCGGCATGCATCTTAGCGAGAAAATATATGTTTTGCCGAGGACGAAATTATTATAAACGCGCAAACTCTTCGAATCCCTCGAGGATGCTTTACGACCGACGTCCTTTCCGAGAGATAAATTATTGATCAATTGGAAGTTTTATGACAAGGAAAATTATAAGGGGCAATATATTAAAATGAAAGCTTAATATTATTGATACCTATGATTAAATCGCAATATTACATGTATATAATTAAATAAATCTTAAAAGTATAATTAAGTAAATTTTAATTGTAAGCCATTGCATTCTCCTTGAAGGAGAATGATTAATAATTAAATCAGTAAAAATATATTTCGTGAACTATTGATAAAAAAATTGCGTACTATGAAAAATTATGAGAGCTTCATTTACACAAATAATTTACATGTGTATAACTGAATAAACAAACAATGAACATTTCTCCAGGTATATATAATTTTCTTCAAAATACATCAATAAAATAACATTAATATGATAACAGTGCGAACAACTCAAAGTTTATGAAGAATCTCAAAATTTCAATAATATAAATATTACATTTCGTTCCTCTTTAATATTTATTATAATCTTTTTTATATTTCAATCTCGTGCAAAATTTTTCGGCGGTATTTCGTTTCGTCGACGGAACGCGCGAGGAAGAAACGGTGGTACAATTTTACGCGCATCGCTTTTGTACTCGCATTTCGCACGTTGTACTGTGAATACAGATTGTATAAATCGTTTGCGTAACGAAGTCAACATTGGATTTCATCGATTACGGAATTACGGCGCGACGCACGTACTAAGGCGGACTGACATAAACAGAGCGTGGCTTGCGTAATCACGCGCATCGATAAGCTGGCGTATCGCTGGCGGAAAAGCGTGCCAATGAGGCGGGAGGCAGGAGATTCGATGGAATTTAGACATTCGGATAGAAGTCGATTCGATAACGTCTTGATGTTTCGACAACCTTAGGTATTTATCGCGGATCAGCAGGAAAGCGCACATCGCGTTGACTCGCGTATCAGTAGTTTGTCGGATTATCGCAAAAATGTTGGAAACTCTGGTCTTGAAATATCGTGACTTTTTAACGATACGGGAGTATAAACTGACGTGATGTATTCATTTTAGATAGATTTTCGAAACGCGCACGCTCAGTTTTTTGAAAACAAATGTCAAATTCTCGAATATCACAAAGTGAGAACCTCATACGCAGGTGGAAACATAATAAATCGATTACATTTTTCGTTTTATTGAAATATAACTGTATTTTAATTGAAATGCGACTATTACTATTAGTTCCTTTTTTTTTTATTGAATTTATAATTATCTATTATTATTATTGAATATATAATATTCCACGCTTTAATATTCCAGGCTTTAAAATTCGGGAAAAATTTAAATTTGTATACATATAACGCATATGTATTAAATACAAGTTTAGTAATTTAAGATATATAAAAATAAAACTGGAATTTTTATATCATTTAAAAAAATATTTTAGTATTTATTATCATTTAATACATATGGAAGTGCCTCATTTATGCTACGGATGACGTAATATTTCGGAACAAATTTAACCCTTTTATGACCAGTGAGATCTCTCGGTGCCACTTACTTTTTATAGCCACGTAAGTTTATTGAGGGCCGTAAGTCCCTCCTCAGTGCACGATGGCATAAGCTCGTATTATCTTTTCATGTGGCGCGATTTACTTGAACTCTCCGGAAGTACCACTGGTCTTTCAAAAAGTCTCTGTGTTTTACGATCTCTGTTTGCAAAGTGCATGAAAACTTCGGCACGAACAATTCGTCTCCGAAAGGATTTTAATCCGCTGTTGAAGTCGGCGATCGAGGAACGCGCCGACTCGGGCGCATGTCGCGACAAATCCCGGCCGTTTGCTTGCTTGAAATATATAAATATTTATACGACAGATGAACGTTGCACGATCTCGTTTTCTTCTTCCCGTTTACCGGGTCGTAATCATCGTCGGTCTCTTGGCCCGTCGCCGGTGTACTACTGACCGCTCGCTATTTTTGATTTCTGGTTGCCAACGCCGGAACGGTTTGCTCTACGGTTTTGGACACCGAAAGTAATATTTCATGATTAAAAGCGTGTTTTGATGTGTTTAATACTTCCTCTCTCTTTATACATTTATATTTTTTTATATAGTTAAATTTTATTTTACTTGCTTATCTAACAGGGTGGAATTTAACATAATTGTGTTATCGCGGAGAAAAGGTGATTTTGAACAGAAAAAATAATAATTAAATTTTGATTATTGAAGATAAAAAAGTATTAATACAGCCTCACTTGTAAATTGGTTAATTGTATTTTAATTTAAAATAGTTGCAAGAATGTTTTTATCGTATTTTCTTGACCTAAAATGTTTTAGCTTTACAATACACTTACGTTTTTCTAATTTATATTGTAACTTATTAATTATATAAATTAATATTAATTATATATTTTCTGTTTTTTATACGTTATCACTACATTGATCTTATACTGAATTTTTTCGGAAAAACTACATGCTGAGAAGAAGTCTTTTTTTCTCCGAGAAGATAATTTCATGCATCAGTAAGATTAAATAACATTCTGTTCGCGCAATCGATCATTCTCTCGTGATCGTGACGGAACTGATGGATCGCTAATAAATAGCAACGATGCTCGGGAATTAAGTCGCGATTCGAAACTTATTATTACCGAAGCTTGAACCGGAGCTTCGGAGCTTCGGAGCTTTGGGTGATCGATTACGGTGTTACAAAATATCGGATCGATCTGTGCGACACTTCGTCGAAGGAAGCAAGCTCGTCTCTTTTCAGAGAGACTAGAAACTGAGCGGACGACAACTTTGAAATTTCCAAATGGCGACAACTTCGACCTCACTTATCTTCACGTTACGCTGGTCATAGTTCAGAATTTTACTTCCGTGTCCCGGATAGTCGCTCGTCTGTGAAGTTCTCTTTTCAAACATCTTGAAGCTCTCTCTCAGATCTCAATCGCACGGCTACTTCCCCGCTTGTTATCGATTCGATAACCATGTCGGGACGCGGAAGGTGTACGATACTTTTTGACATGCGCGTCGTAATGTGACAGAGCTGTCTGCATCTCTTGAAGGAAAGTCGACAAGCTCGCGCTGAGAATCCAGTGGAAGTATGAAAAGAGGAAGTGGACGGATCCGTAGTTGAGTCGTGTCGAAGTTTGAAAGTAATTTGCATCTTAATTAAGTAATGATATCGTTACGAGTCGACAGTCGATGAGACTTCGTACTTCTCTTCTTTACGCATTACTTTAAGTTTTCTCTCTCTCTCTCTCTCTCTCTCTCTCTCTCTCTCTCTCTCTCGTTGCCTAAGTCATAATATGTTCGCGATATTACACAAACTGCGATGCCTTGCCTGTGCGCCAAATATCCTTAAATGGCTTCGAACTAATTTTCCCAGATCATAATTAGCGGTAGCGGAAGAGATATTCAAGCTTGACACTACAGTTCAGAATTAAGATCGCTCGTATTACGCGATCAACAATATCACAGAGGTGGTTGACGAAGAGAGGAAAGTAGAGATAAAATAGAAATAAAAGAGGTGAGATTCACGGAGATCGTAGAATCTAAGAGTTCTCGATGGAGTCGATGAATTCGCACGTGCTTTGAATGAATGAGTGTGCTTTAAGCATCCGAATGGTATATATTTTTGTCTCGCTTTGTGACGCAAAAGTGCGATTGTCAAAATATTTTAAGATGCAAAATATTTTAAGATTTTCTCTTCGGAAATATTTATCTGAAATATTTATCGAGTATTTTGTATTATTTAAATTGTAAATTGTCTTCAAACTTTCTCTCTGTTTTTAGAATATCTTTTTTTTTTTTACTTGAAGTATCTAAACTGCTACCAGAATCATTTAGAATAGGTATAGAAAAAGCGAAATATTTTTATTACTTATCCGATATCGGATTAAAAATATGATTCAAGAGGGCGAAATACATTTGGGATTTTATATTTGCGTATCTAATAATCTACAGATGTGAAACGCTTTGAATTGGTAACTTTTTAATCTTATGGATATATGACTCTCTAGAGCAATTAAGCAGTTTGCGTTCCTGTGGATGTGCAAAGTCAGAAATTTATAGTATGGCCGAGTGAATGGAATTGAAAGGTGAAGCGGATTAAAGTTAAAAATTTGCACGTCAGAGAAAGTATAATGATGAAGTATAATTGTGACTACTGGTTGAGAGGGCGTTCAAAGGAAACGAGCTGAGTGAATTTCTAATTTTAAATCAGTTCATTCGTTATACATATAAATTCATATCATATATATATATATATATATATATATATATGTTATACATATTGAGATTTTTTTATTTTTTTCTTTTTCAGGTAAGGAAAAGTTTGGCTTCCCTAGACGTCTGTGAATTATACGTACGTATATTAGTTGCATTAATAATGAATATAATTAGAGAGTATAAGATAAATGAATTTTTTTAAATGAAAATTTAAATAATATTTATTTTTGGAAGAATTATTATTTCTGTAATTTCTCTAATTATATCTCTAATTTCTGTCATTAATATTAGTGTTAAACAATATATAATACATGTATTGCAATAATATAAAATATAATAAATAACATACAATAAACATATTGCAATGCTGTGTTAAATATTCAATCTCTTATTTTTAGGCTTTTCATAAGTCGTTTCTTTCGAACTTATGTACAGATTCGTTTAACCGTATCTGACCCATTTTACACGATTACTCCACAATTATTCCAATACTTTAAACGGGACTGCCGAAGTAGAAAGCGCGAAGCGTCTGTTTCATTAACTCGCTCCACAGGCATTTAATTCCAGCGTGCAATCCGCTTCGAAACTCCGGGTAGCCTTTCGGTAAAATCCGGAACTTTCGATACCGCGAGAAGTTTTCTACCAAGCGGGGCAAACAGGTCGGACTATCAATAGTTCGTTTATAACTTCGTCGAATTCGCTTTTATCGCGCAACACTCGGTTCCGCGCGCCTCGTCCACGATTTAATACGCGACTCGTTTTCGCGTCGGGCGTGGCTACGAAAACGATATATATATATATATATATATATATATATATATATATATATATATATATGTATGTATACACCTACACATGCGTACACGGACACGCGCGGGCAACTTTTTAATCTCGCCTTCAATTTACTCGTAACGCACGATAAATGGCGGAAGATTGTGCGCCAAATGCATCATAAAGTTAGCGGTGCTTCTGAACTTTGGATTAGACTCCTAATTGCATTCTGCGCGTGAATGAACGCGCGAACATCGCGCCGCAACAAATGTCGCTGTATCGGCTAAAGCGCTTTTATTTTCCGCCAGTTTAGCTCGTTTCTCATTTCTTGCTACGCGACGACAACGCTATCCGATGCTGTATTACGTCGCTGTAATAACGTAAAGTTGGATAAAACCTAGCCATTTTTTAATTTTCATTTTGCAATTGTTTCTTGTATGAAATAATAAAACAATATCGAGTAAATTTTGACTATAAGATATTTAATTAATAGATATATATATATATATATATATATATATATATATATAATTTTTATTGTTGCATCGATGTAAATTTAAGGAGAGAATAGGATTATAATATTTTTGCAAGTTCAAGGTGGTAAAGTAAATTTTCTTTCTTGAGAAAAATCGATTTCATAATGGGATCATAAAAGAATCATACGCCGTTGCTCGCGTGAAATTTTCAGGAGCTGGTAGCGCAGGATTGAAACTCCGGGCTTTGCGGGCTGTGTAAATGTGGTTGCATTGATCGTGTGCCAATTTTGATAGATTCACGTAAATACAGGCGAATGATAATTCAATGCGCACGGACGTAATAATATTTGTATACTGCAGCGTAAATTCACGTTTTGGCAGTAGCAGTTGACCCAATAAAACATAGTCACGTAGAATTACGTCTGCTGCATAACGAGCATAATATTAGTTTGCCTACGATAAGCAGCGAAAGGGTAAATTATACGTCATTTCGACATATGACATTTTACAACACGTATTTTCAACGTTAAAACGCTTTACCGCGAATATTATCGGAACTATTGGCGAGCCTGTTAGATCGCCGTAATTGAATAGCCTGTCGTATATCTGTGTCGGCCTGAAATCTGTATACGTTATTGAAGTGCTGCACTTTTGTTTATGTTCGCGTCGTCAATCACCGAAATCCACTATCTTCAAAAATGCACATTTGTCATGAGGCGATAAAAACGGATGGAAGCGCGCAAAATACAATCTTTTTGATTTATTACTCTTATATTTACCCGTCGCTTTTCTTGGGTTTTGATTAAAAATTGCAGCGCCCGATCGAATCCGCTTACTTCAATTATATAAAATATATAAAATATATGAAATTGCGCGGGAGGGAGTTGTATAAATTGAAAACATACATTTTTTTTTTATTTTAGATCAAATTTGGAAATGGAAAATATTGAAAAAAATCTACTATGATTTTCTCTAATTTTGAATTCTTTTCTCGGTATTGTTTTTACAGGTTTAATATTTTTATTAATGGTCTTTTTCAGTTTTTTTCTTAATGTGTATGCAGCGGTTTAACAAAAATGGAAAATTTATTTTAAATATTAAAAGAAAATTAACTCTTTGGAAGAAGGGAAGAATGGTTTTACCTCATCAATGTGCGCGGCCAGCCAGTTTTATGGCAGCGTCCGCACGTCTTGAAAGATAAGTCAATGCCGAGGTGCACTTCCGCGTCGTCTGGCTTTCCATCCAAGGCTAAACGTGCACTTAGAACTCACGTGAACCCCGTCGCGATCGAACGAGGAAAAGCTACATGTGCGAGTCGATGGCTACCTCTGACGCATTTACAGCGTCGCCGCGCCATAAAATCGGATAGTAAAGGGGTTAACCGGAGAACCCATAGCATTTCCCAACGCTTCACGTTCGCCGATCCCCAGGGAGGATAAGCAAAGGGGAGAGGAGGGCAAGCGGGAGAGCAGTAAAGAGCTCAGGTGGTTTGTCCGTGAGCAGACCGAGTCGAGGAGCTCATATAGGGTGTACCCTAAGGTTTATCCCGCCATGGACAATCAGCTGGTGGTTTTGCGAACCACAATCGGTTAACCGACCGGCCGGATACGAACCTTTGAACAAGGATACGAGTCACGTACTTTTCTCGTTTCCTTCTTTAGAAGATAAAAAAAAAAACCCGTAAAAATACTTAACGTGAAATTTATTTTTATTTTTTTTTGTAGATTTGTAAGAAAGAGAATCTATTTTTATTTTATTTCTGAATAATATTTTAGAAACCAGCATTGCATTTTTAGAATAACTTTTCTTATTTTATGTATTTTAATTTTTTATTAAATTTACATATCTCATTTATTTCTAATATTTTAAGCAGTTTTAAAATCGTTGGCTGACGTATCGTGAAAGCCTATGCGAAGATTTTATTCCCATTCATTTTTACTCGACATCTTTATGAACGCCATTCGGTCTAATGGCTTATATCTTTAGGATAACACGAAGAATGGAAGACGGTCAATTGATTCTTTTCCGTTTCTCTAACGGCTGCGAAAGTCTTTGTTCCGTTTCCGGCCGCGCCTTACGTCAGCATGTAAGGTAGGAATATCGATTTTCTGGAAATCCCGCCGTTCAAACAGCGGCCGTTTAAACTTCATTGCAAACAGAGCTTCGGCCACACTTCCGGCTATCGTTGTCCAACCGGCGGCGATGAACTTTGCAAAAGTATATATACGCATACACATACACACATACATACATACATATATACATGTACATACGTATTGTGTGCCGCGAGAAATGAAAGAGTTGGAGCGGATTGAGATAGCCGCGCAGGAGCCATCCTCGCGTCTTTGTTGATGCTTTCCCTACGGTTCGTGGCTTAGTTCCCTTCCGGTAGCTTCTGCTTTGGTTGATTTAGGCGTGTACATAGATACTTGCTCTCCTCTCCTTTCTCTCTTTCTTCGAAGGCACTTTGCTGCAACTATTTACTCTCGGGCTCTACGCGATCGCTCGTGTTCATCAACCGCTCACCGAAGACAGAAGAAAGCAATTCAACTCATCTTCCCACGAATGCGAAACAATAGAAGAAGCTAATTCTTCGAATTCTGCTTTAAAGCTCTAAATAGTGTTTTTTTTTTGCTTTTAAATATTGCCGCAATGCAATTTTTAAAATAACGCACTAATATTTTTTTAAATATATTTTTTTATATATTATATATTTACATGTGGTGTATTTTGGGAACATTTGATATAATTTATTTTTACGATTTGTTTTGTATTTTTTAATTTGCAAAATACCGCTTGCTTGTGATTTAATAATAATATTTCTCGAACTTCAATATACGAAAACGAATCATATAATAAGAGTAAATCTCTTAAAAAAGCACTCGGTCTTTGTTGAAGCAAATGAGATTATAAAATTTAAAAATCTATAAACCTAGTTTTCCTATATATTAGAACAATTTGTTTTTATTTATTTTAATTTTTATTACATTTTTTATGAAAACTTATTTAATTAATTACCGGGCTATTAGACGAATTGTTTAATAATTTACCTGTTGTTCTACGCTAATTATTTAATAACGGTGTAATTACAATATTAGCGTAGCCATTACCATGTTATTACGTATAATCATTAATTACCAAAGCGATATTCGCATTGTTTTCAAAATTTAAAAATCCGGACGTATGATTTTTTTTACTACATTCTTTCCGATGTTTTTCCGATCGTTTTGATCTCGGGTGATGGGTGTCCGTTCGTATCCCTTACTCGTTCGCATGGTGGTGTATATATCTCCCGCCTGGAATCGCTATTTCGTGCCGACACGTCGTTTTCGCGCAGCACCATTAAATATATCGCGATCGCAGCTCGCGACGCGCGGAATAGAGGCCAGATAAACGCGAGTTGCGAGTTTCCAATCGCCGCCGATATCCTTTGCCCCGGTACGGCGGCAAAGATCGATCGCATCCTGGAAACTGGACGGCTCCAAAGCGTGTACGACGACCGGCACGGTGGCAAGAAAGCGTCGCTTTTCGACGAGCTTGATGTCGCGACATCTAATAAAAGCCCGCTGCAAAAAGAGCCCGACCGAATCTAAGACGCCGTAACGACGCCATTTTCTTCTCCGCGGGCCACCGCGAACAATTTTCAGACTTACATTTCTCTTACAGCCGGCATTTCCTCATGTACAAGCGGTCTGTTTCTGGAACTTGCCTTGCTTGAGTGCGATCGCGCGCCGCCAAATATTTGTCTCTCAAAATGAGAACGAAGTGAACGGGCGGCGCCTCGCCAAGATTTCAGGAAGTTTCTTTAATTGTTGTGTGTCGCGCGATGTACTGGCTCCTTTTTTCGCCACGCAATGTTTCCGCATACTAGCGCTTTATCTAATTATCTAAGTATAAGAAATGACGTAACGCGCTATTATCGCGTATTTTGTATTTTAGAACCACATCCGAGACATATTTCTTTCTTTCGAAGGTGCGCGAATTAAAAGTCTGTTATTCTATCCGCTGTAGCTTTATGTTCGTCGTTAATGCAGCGTAACGTATCTACTTAATGAGGGGCTTCAATTAGCTGTATTCCAATCTGTTACTGTTACCGGCCGAATGTTATTGACAATGCCGTAAAAGTGCGCTAATAATCGGCGAAAGCCGATTTAATTTACCGCGATTGTATACGATAATAAGCAAGAGATTCTGCCACATAGTAATACGATAACGGCTCGTTAAATCGTAAATCTTTCGTTTAATAAGAATTAAGTGGTTATCGGTATAGCAACTTTGTTAGAGTGTATTGTTATTTGTGTTGAACATGTCGAATTATATAATATCGGGAAAACATTGTAATCCGATAAAAGCAGATTACGATCGCGAGATGTCGATTCGGCCTATCCATTTCGATCCAATCGAAACGGAGAAAAATACAAGCCGAAGTGTACCCGTCCAATGGATAACGATCCCGCGCGACAGAATGACGTAATGCTTTTCTGTTTCATTTTTCACTCGAAAACGTATTTAAGCTGCTTCACCGAGAAATATCGAATAATTTTTATCCCCTTGCAGTTGATTTTTCCTTGTCAAAATTTATTTTTTTCCTTCCTTTATTGCAATTTTACACACACACACACACACACACACACACACACACACACACACACACACACACACACACACACACACACACACACACACACACACACACACAAAATTGCAATAAAATACAAATAATACATAATGTATAATTATGTTCTATATATAGAAAAAGAAAGAAGAAAAAAATCAATCTTACAAATAATAACCTTACATAAACAAGCATTATTTTTTACAAACAGTTTAATTTTAAGGTTTCAATAAAAATTTAATTGATGTTCAATTATTAAGATAGATTAAGATAAACTGTGTAAAAAGTAATATCACAAAAATACGCTGTCTCATGTGAATTTAATATACAAATTGCAAACTCACGAGATGAATAATGTTCCCCAATCGAATTTTCATTAGTTACACGTCGCTAAAAATTTATTGACGAATTAATTTAGCTGTAGGCAACAAGAAATATCATACATATCTATTACATCGCTATCGCTTCTATTATACATGGCGTAATAAGTCCAAGGCACCGGCGCGAAGTCGTAACACCTCGTTTCGCGAGTCGCTTTCTGCAATTTCGTTATCGCGATGAAAAAATATTTCGTCGTGGTTGCACACCGCAATCTGGTTGGTGCCGAGTGGCTTTTAGTCGATGGCATAGATTCGGGTTCCCATGTATGGAACGGATTCGAACTTCACCGAGCTTTGCCTTACGCCCCTCGTTCCCCTCGTTGTGCTCTCGTTATGCGCCAACGAACCGTCCAAAAACTCGTAACGTCCAGTTGGATGTTGCCCTTTCAGCGGGATAAAAGATCAAAAACGCGACGAATGCAATTCGAATGTAACGCACCGCGAGAACGCGATATAGTGTATTGATCCACGCATTAAAAGCAGGCTAGTATTATGAGCTACTTTTTCTTTTACATGGTGCATTTATGTTGTGCAGTTATGTTATAATTAATGCTACGTTACATGGGATGCAATATGCTGACGATTAATTCTTTCACCCTTAATTTATTTTGTGAGATTATCTAAAGTAATTTATTGTTTGTTTTTTTATTATTATTTTTTTTTAATTGCATGTTATTACTATATAGGAGTATTAATTTCTATCTAGGCCTTTTTATCGTATTTTATATTTGTTTGCTGTGTGTGTGTCTTAAGTTTTGCGATTGGCCTGCAGTTTCACTATTGGTAACACGTTTGCAACACCCACGATGCACCGGAAACGAAATTGTGATAGCGATCGCGGATAGCGATCGGCGCGACTTTATGTTAGACCGTGCGTTTACAGCGTATGTCGGCCTAGATATACGATGCTCTGTTTATCGGCCGGCCTATTGCCGGTATCAAAGTTCGTTGCAATTTATATAGAATACGATTATATCCGGTCGTTAGTGTCGCTGGTTGTATTTTTTATAAGGATTCCGTAGAAAATATTCGAGTGACTATCCGAGACCGTCCGCGTTAAAAAACAAAAGTATTTTACGATATACTCCGCATACATTTTGCATTCGAGAATTTAAATGTTGGTCAAAAAAAAAAACATAAAAAAAGGAACAAGCTCGCGTTGCATTTACTTTGCAAATTAACATGTTATTAATTTTGCAAAAGTTAAATAACGTTACGAATTATGGAGGAATTATTTTTTACAAAATATGCGGACGTTACTGCATTTTTAATTGTGTATCTAAAAGAATAAACATATTAGTATGAAAATATCTTCGAATAAAATTAAAATAGTTCGAATAAAATGGAAAAGAAGGAATAATGTGTGTATGTGTGTGTGTGTGGTGCGAAATATGCGTAATGAAATAAATTCGAGATGGTATATGCCGCTTTTGTTAGCTTAAATAAACTTTCAAGGCGACGTAAATATATTCGTAAAAAAAGTGATACTTCAGCTTCGTAAATACGCTTAAAATTTACGGTACCACGCACATTCGTGCACCACTCATGCTCCTATTTTACCGAATATCCCGCGATATTTTCTCGCTTTCTTTCTCTCTTTTTCTCTCTCTCTCTCTCTCTCTCTCTCTCTCTTTCTCTTCTTCCAGCACAAATGATCATTGAGCGTTCCAGGCATTGTCGAGATTCGGTGAGGAAAAGTTCACGCGGACAGTTTTCCGAAGGAAATTAAATCGTGCGGTAAATACGAACTCCCCGATCGCGTTACAAACTCGGCCGCGAGGCGAATTAACGTAACGACGTTATGTACCATGTACTGATTACGTGGCGTGGAATATAGTCTTCGTTAAGCTTAGCTTACGGCGCCCATTAGCCTCACGATGTAATTGTAAGTGTGCGTTGCGAATACCGTATCTATGACCCGTGACATAAACAGCGTGACTTTACGACGGACGTAACAAACGGAGGGAAATTTCTCTCGTTATCTCTTGTAAATGCTCCTTTTTTTTTTGCCAATAGAAAAGTCGTTCGCCATGCGATCCTATATTCTGTATCCGCTAAAAATCGAAGTTCAAAAGCGCATGACAAAGTTAAACGCGACACTGTTATTGGCGTTTCTAAGCGCGTGCGACGTTAATGACTTTAACAGTGCCGGAGACTGTTTGATGTTGGTTTCAAATTAATTTCCGCGACATTCCGCCGCGCGTCTACCGTTAAATATTCCAATACTTGTGCCGTCACTCAGTCACGAAATGGCTTAAATTTGCGAGTATTACGAGTAAAATTTAATAGTATAGCACTATGCATTATTAACGGGATCTATTACTAATAGGCGGATATTAAAAAATTAATATACAGATTTTTAGCTAGCAATTTAACTTTATTTGCAACCGTATATAATATTTCACTTTCAGATATAATGATTCTTTCGCTGCATGCAGTAAAGCTCTTTGTGCGAAATTTTATAGAAAATTCAAGTTAGTCACGCTAACACGCATTTAGTACGAGTGGCAATATATCTCTCTGTTAGTTTGAACTGTAAAATATTTTAAAAGAGCTCTTTATGGAAAAAAGTGCATTAAACTTTTTTAATGAGAAAAATATAAATGTATATATATTTTTGATTCTTGCATTTTTTTTTTTTATTATGAAAGTCCATCGTTACTTGCGGCATACGATAAATCAAAAATGATTTTCTATTCAAATTGTCCATTTCTTGGAGCCAGGACAATTTTTCTTCTAGGAACGAACCACTGATTCGTATTCGACATTTCGCGTTGCAAGGTGCTCGTTATTCAGACAACTGTATAGAGATATCTGCGTCATCGCAGGCAAGATGATAGCTGATAGAATATTACGCAGTTAACGGCGGTCTACATGCCATGTTCCAGCTTCTTTATCGAAGTGCAACGTGCTTCTCCCTCGGGCGATATTACCGCGAGAGAGCCGCTCCCGGTTACCGGATACGTACGTTCCCGGCTTAATGCATTGTTAGTCGGCGAATTATCCAATACGATCCGTTGTCTGTAATCCTTCTCGGGGGTTTAAGCGTCATTCCGGAAACGGACATCACCATCCGTTTAGCGCGAGAGAGCCGGCCCCGATACCCCTTGATACGTCGATAGGTACATCTGCAATTGCCCGTTCTTAACTGCCATCAGCTGCCGTTAATGTCATGCCTGTGGATCGTAATTATAACCGCGATTGATATCGCGGTTATAACGATTACGATTTTCGTTTTAACGCTTGGTCACCACGGACGAGCGAAACAACGGTATCCTCGGATTTATGTAACCGCTATCATTTCTGCTATCTTATGCGTTAACCCGATTATTACAAATATTACAGGAAATATATAAAAAGATATTAGAAAATTATATAACTTTTTAAGAATTTTTTTGCAAAGAAGTGGAAGAATTAATTTTGTGTTTCTCTAGAACATTTGTCGATTCCTTTAAAAAAAAAAATCTTTGCTACGAGTGCAAGGAGCAGAGAAATAGAGAAATAGAGAAAAAGAGAGAGAGAGAGAGAGAGAGAGAGAGAGAGAGAGAGAGATATCTTTTATTTTTTATTATCAATTTAGACATTAGGAAAGTGATCTTTCCAGTCGTTTGCAGCATTCTTCGCAATATCGACAGTTCCGACGTGGTTTAAACCCTCTCGATTAAGAATAGTGGAGCAGTAAAGCGGAATTAATTCACGCCGCGTATACGCCGCATAATTAATTACATACCGTATCCTCGCCACACTTCCCTTTCCCCTCTCACTTCCTTTCCGCCTCCCTTTCAGCGAGCGTGCACGCAAAGCGGATCTCGGTGCGATTCGCTTCTTACGTTAAACGGCGCGCCATTTAGCCTCTCGAAACTCAGATATACGATCGGAGATAGTTTCGTTTAAGCCGGAATTCCAGGCCCGCTTCGTGGACGTGCGAAGAATCGAATTAGAGAGCCGTTTGAGAAGAAACGCGTTTGAAATATCTAAAGTGCAATTATTCCGTGTTCGTCCGCGCATAGGATGTCCCAGAGGACGCGCGCTTTCTTTTGATACAATGGATATTACACAACGAACAAAGAATGTTAACATCTCGATGTATTAACAATATTTATATCTAAACTAGAAATATGATAAAAAGTTTCAACCAGAAGACTTTAAATACAAGATGCAAATACAAGCGATTATACAAGATGCAAATTAATATTTTATCTTTCTTAAATTTCTTATTCATAAATTTAAACTTTTTAATAAGCTCTGAGAATTAATTTAATAATCGAAAAGATAATTAATAAGATAATTAAACGGATATTAAATTAAAAGAGCTGCATGAAAACTAACATTGAGAGAGCAATAATTAATAAAATAGAAATGTCAAGGAAAGATTTTCTTATGAAGAATAATTTATTAAGAGAAAAAGAGAGAGGAAAAATGTGCTTTGCCTTTATTTTCTAATGAATGTCATTATCTTGTAAATAGCATATTTAGATATGCTTTTTTCAAATCTTCATTTATAATTCATGGCTGAATATGTTTTATCGGAGAAAAGTCGATTTGTCTGAAAGCCGCTGCTTCCAGAACAGTATTCTGTATAATCGCTTTTCTTTCTGATTGTGATCTTTAAATGTGTCATAAAAGATCTGAGACAATTTCTCGCGTACGATGGATCGTATTTTGTTCTCAGTCTACGTATATTATCATTGTTGCAAACTGCTCGTCATTTGTCATCTGCCAGCGATAGCCCGAGTCCGAAACGCGATTCATCACCTGCCACCTATCGCGTCCGTGGTTGTTACAGAAAAACGTTCTATTCAATCGCCACGACTACTCGTTAACTCAGCATGACGTTCCTTTAACCATACTGCCATAGCCTAATTTTTGCTCGACAAAAATGAAATCTTTGATATAAAAGAACGGTTTTAAATATAAAAGAATGGAAGAAATAAAGAATCATACATTCACACATATTTTTCAACTATTTAATAAACATTATTTATTCATTAGTTGCAAAATGCTGTTACAAGAAAGATACACAATATATATTTTATAGTATCTATAAATATTAATAAAACAAAAATTAAAGTATTTGAATGCAATTTAGTTATCATTTCATCATGCTTTTTTTAATATTAGTCTATTGTTAATTTTTTTTTTGCAATTGTAGCGATAGTTTTTTGGAATGATAGTTTTTTAGAATTTTTTTATCTGTATAACAGTATTACTGATTGTATACTAGCTGATTATTTGTGTTTTGATTTATTCGAAAATCAAAAGCTTCACGTGATGCATAAAAAATGTTGCTTGAATTATCACGTCCTCCAGGGTATTACTCGAATATTCCGGACGTACCTTACTCGAGCCAGTAAAAATGTTTGGATCATGAACCACGCTGGATTATATATGGCTATTTAATTATTGGCGATGTGTGTTAAAATAATGAATACGCGGGATTATTCGACATCCGGCTTTGTGATGACGTGTTATGATGTTTTATGAACGACGCATGGACGTCTCGTTAAAACTTGCTCATGCCTGCCGGCAAAGATGAAATATATTGGCCGTTACGTTTTTTGCATTCCAGTACCTCCGGTTTTTATATAAACATCCCTCTATATCGCGAAAGAGAGGAGAAAAAGGAAAGATGGGTTGAACGTTGAATAATTAAACTTTTCATATACTATATTTTCAATAGCTATGAGAAAACTTCTTTTTTACTACATATTTTTGGAACAGCAATTTTTGTAAGAAGATACTTATAAATTTTTGAAATACTCACGTAAATAACTCACGATTTATTATGTCTCGGGAGCAGAAAATTTCTGTGCATATTTTAAAAAAAAAAAAAACCTATAAAATACGAGAAATAAACTTTCAATATTTAAAAATATAAATTGAAAGTTTTCAAAATATTCATGAAGATCTATTGTTTGTGTGGCCGCTTATTGTGGCAGCATTTATTTTTAATATTATGTTTTATAAAAATGGATCATGATCTCTCGCTGTGTGTACTCTGAAAAAAATCTACGCGCACTATGATCCACTGATCATTTTTTCTTCTCATATCTCGCGAAAATACCGCGATAGCTGAGCTTGCGAAACGAGTGCGCTTTATAACGTAGGAGAGAAAAGTGAAGATATATCCAGAGATTGCGGAATCTATGACGCGAACAACGAAGGAAACATGTATGTCGTAAATTGACTTTTCACGACGCGTGCTCGATGACAGGAGACCGCGATGGATAAGCCTTTGTTGCACGGATAACGCCGATTTTCGTGGTTTTCGCCGATGGTCCAAGTGTTGTAAAGCGTACGCGAACGGGATGAGAACACGCGGATGCGAAAGTACGAACTCTCACGTTGAACGTCGAACTCTCACGTTGAACGTGACCATCGTTGCCAACTCTCTCTCCCTCTCCCTCTCTCCCTCTCTCTCTCTCTCTCTCTCTCTCTCTTTCTGTCTCTCTCTCTCTTTTCGTTTCTCTCTCTCGGCGAAATCACGTCCACGCGAGCGAAATTTTGAAACGAGCTTTCGATACTTTGTCCAAAAGAGAGAGATGATTCGTGCTATTATCCGGAAAGAGTTTCTACTAAGATCGTATTTGCGGCAATCAATTTAAGATCAAATACTCGAAGTAATTTCCCAATTATAAGCTATTAAATTTTGTCGATGATGAAACGTGCAGCGTTTGAGGTAATTAATTTATCTCTTACAAAATTAGATGTATCGTTATTTATGGTTCATTATTTCACTGAAAACTAATGATGATAATCTATTACATATTACATATTGTATACTATAGTAGTCCGTTTTTTTAAATTAATTTGAGGTTGATAGGACAGAATATTCTCAAATAAATATTAAATATATAACAAATTGAATAAATATTTGATGATCTCAACAAATTAATCGATAAACAGTGGCGCTGGGCGTGTTTTCTTTTAAGGTATTCACGTTGTCCTCTTGGATTATACAATGTTGTTGTATACATAAAATCGCCGCTGCTATCATTTGCGCAACGAGACTCAATGCGGTAGGCAGCGGCGCGTGCTATTTCGTGTGTCGTATTACTTCTCGTAACGCGATCGCGACGAGTGCCACGAGACACGAAATACGATCGTTCCCTACGAATTAGCGATTACGAAGCCATGCATTCGATTAATTCCCACGATTTGCAACTCGTAAATCGTGTCGAGACTAGTTATCGAGGCGAATGGCTTGGCGCGATTCGCTTAAAATACAAATCGTGACGATAGGGTATTGGGAAAATTGTCATTGCTTCATTTATATGTTATATTCTTTCATAATGTAAATTGATCATTTCTTCCAAATCGAGGGCACAGAATAATACATGTCATCATACACTGACGCGATATATCCATTAATAATAATATGTATGTTTCTTGGAATATCTGATACGTATTGGAAATGTATTTACATGTGCAATGAGTTTTGATTACGTATTTTCGGAATAATTTAATTAAAATTATAATTTAATTGATTCTGTTTTATTAAAATGAAAAAGAAGTGAATTGACATTTGATGGTGTCACGACGCGTATAATTAATAAGTACAAGTGTAATTATTTTCGTATTTTAATGTTTATCAACCGCGTAATATAAATGTGACGTTTGTACATTGGTGATTTATCATCATTCGAAATTTGTCTGTGCAATAATTTTTGCGTTTTTCATAGCTTTTTCGTGTAATTCTTTCATTATGGAGTACGCATTATGATTAACGTCGGGAGTGCCGGACGATAGTCATATCCTAATGATTAATGTGAAATCGCGAGTCATATCCTAATGATTAATGCGGAATCGCGAGTCATATAATCATGTTTTCGCGAGTGAATGCCATGAAACAAAAAAGAGCAAAATGAAGAGTCAATAGAGGAAAAATAGGTCAGTGCGCATGTATTCTGCATGTAATATGAATTATTTTAATCTCGATTTTGATCTTGATATTAACCTTAGGTTCCCATTATTTATATAAGGTATATATACTTCACAAATAAAATCTTTAAGTCTATCATTTTCGAGTGTAATTCTTTTTTTTTTACAAAGCGAATATTTTGCAGACGTCTATCTTTTTAATATTTTTCTGCGCGAGCGAATTTCTCGATGGGAAAAGAAATGTGGAAAAAGAAATGCGTTAAAACAGTTGATTTTTCTTAAATTTATAATGAAATGTTACCGTCATTATCCCAGTGTGGGGGAACTCGTGACTCGTAAATTAATTATCTGTCTATGCAACCTGTAATATTTTTCTAAAGTATACATTACAGATTTTCACACACGAAGAGTACCAAAATTATTTATTTGTATTTATCGCGCGGAGTAATTTTGAATTTGAAGAAATAAATCCCTAGGTCCATTATATCATGCACTTAGACCGTTTGTTTCGCGGCATATATAATTCAAGCAATTTGTACGGATATTGCTTGTAATTCTCTCGTATGGATAATACGCACGCGCCGATTGCCTTATTATCTTGCCGCCGGCCGTC